>NW_023270377.1:79056494-79065046 GCF_011800145.1 Mirounga leonina | reverse complement strand
TAGAAAGTATTTTGTCCTGAATGAAAATGGAAACACAGCATATTAGAATTTGTGAGATTACACGAAAGCAAGACTTGAGAAGAAATTTATAGCAGTAAACCCCTACATTAGAAAAGAAGAAAGGCCTTAAATCAGTGACTTAAAGCTTCTGAGAAACTAGAAAAGGAGGAGGGAATTAAACCCAAATTAAGCAGAAGAAAGAGCTGGGTTTTATTCTGTTAACAGCTCTGTGACCAGGGCAAGCATTGTTCCCCCTGGCCCTGCCTGGTTGCATCACTTGAAAAAATGAGGATTGTAAACAATATCAGGGTTTACCAAATTTTGGGCCTACAGCATTTGAATCACAAGGGAGCTTGTTAGAAACACTAATTTCTAAGCCCTGAGCAAAGGGAATCAAAATTTCTGGGTAGAGCCTGAGAGAACCTATGCATTTTATTTTATTTATTTATTTATTTATTTATTTATTTATTTATTTATTTATTAAGATTTTATTTATTTATATGACAGAGAGACACAGCGAGAGAGGGAACACAAGCAGGGGGAGAGGGAGAGGGAGAAGCAGGTTTCCCACAGAGCTGGGAGCCCCATGTGGGGCTTGATCCCAGGACCCTGGGACCATGACCCCAGCCAAAGGCAGATGCTTAACGACTGAGTCACCCAGGTGCCCCAACCTATGCATTTTTTTTTTTTAAGATTTTATTTATTTGAGAGAGAGAGAATGAGAGACAGAGAGCACGAGAGGGAAGAGGGCAGAGGGAGAAGCAGACCCCCTGCCGAGCAGGGAGCCCAATGTGGGACTTGATCCCGGGACTCCAGGATCATGACCTGAGCTGAAGGCAGTCGCCCAACCAACTGAGCCACCCAGGCGCCCCCCAACCTATGCATTTTAAACACTGAAGTGATAGGAGTGTTCTAGAGTGGTGGGAGCCATATCCTCATCCTTGGCAGCATTCAAATCAAGTCAGTGACATGATTTCTGAGGGCACGCAAGCTAGGAAGGCTCATCCTAGACAGAAGGCTCTCAGCTTCTGTGCAATCTCTTTTTCCTTATACTTAAGTGGCTAAGTCATCATGGGGGACTCTCGGGGCCTAGACAATGAGGATATTAGCAACAACCAGAATGACTAATGATGGCGATCTTGCATTTGTCTTATAATGTTATAGAAGCCTCAGAGATGTATCACTGCTTCATAGGTTGGTGATGAAGTCTAATTATGACCGAGGTTGGACTTCCTGCCCTTCTAGCAATGTAGGAACTCAGGATGTGATTTAATTTGTTCCATTTCATTTCATTTATGCCTATTTCTGTTCCATAATGTATTTCTTTGATCATAAATGCCTTTATGTATCTGAGTATCTCTTTGAACAACCTCAACAAATTTATGTTGACATCTTTTCAGACTATTCTCTAAAATGAATTTCAGTTGGAGTGAATTATTCTTTTTGAGTCTTTTGCTTCTTGGCTGTCCTTTGAGAAATTAGTCCTTCTTCCTGCATTTTGGAATTTTGGTTTGCAAGCTCATTTCAAGTATCCCCTTCAAACTTTTCCCTCCTTGACAGTTTGGTGGTTGTTTCTACCTAGCCCAGCCCTCCTATTCCTAAACCAGAATCAGCCTTTACAATTGACCTTAGGATGCACTGCCCCTAGGGGCCATTGAGGGACATGGCAGATCCATTTACAGATTGTAGGCAGTTGGCTCAGTTCCTGGCAGTGACACTTTGAATTTGCCCTTTGCTCACAGCTTCATCTGAAGCCATAGTCCCAGTAGAGAAGGAGCCCTGTCTGCCTCTGGCATCAAACAGGAAGCCTGGCTCTGCTCCAAGTCTCATTCACATTTAGAGCTCCTTATCCCACAGGAACCAAGCTCTCAGTCACTGGTGCCTGCTTCCAGAGCCCAGATAACACACAATTTATATTTTCCTTTTGTGTCTGGTCCATGGAGATTCTATCTTATACCAAAGCTTGATTGGGTCTTCCTGGTTTCATTCCTTCCTTTCTCTTTGTCTGTCTCTCTTTTTTCCTGTCTTTTAAATATTTTATCTGTCATTGCTATGTGTTCACAGCAGAAAGGTGAACTCCCTGCCTTTTGACCATTATAAAAGCCTGAATTAATTCATTTCAAAATGGCAAATAAATGACATTTCTTTCAACCCCAAGTCTCTGGAGTAAAGATCCACATCCTCTACCATGATTGATTCTTCTTTATTCCTCCACTTGATAGAGCCTGAGAAGTTATGTCTTCTATTAATGCTTATATAAGTTGGTACTTATATATCTTTAATGACTTACCATTAAAGTATTCCCCAAATGACACATTCTCTGGTAGCCACACACACAGAGCCTCGACTGTCAGATTGATTTACTCCACCCATCTCAAGCTTCCTTAATTACTTCATCGAGTACACTATGATGCTTAATAAAAATATTTATATATTCAAATGTAATGTTGAAATACAAAAATGAGTAGCTATATTCCATATACAAATATGTACATATTTGACATTTTTAGTTTTTTTTTCTTTTCTTGCTACCTGCCTTGAGACTCAGTGCCTATTGACCTTTCAACTTGGAAAACATTGTACAGTTGTCTACTATCCATTCTCCAGTGATAGGTAAAGGGATGAACTCCCCATGAAGGGGGCCTCCAGCCCTGCCCATCAGGAAGTCAGCTACCTGTGACCAGAGAGAGAGTACATTCTTTCTTGGAGCAGGTGTTAACCCACCCCAGCTAGTTAAGAGCCAGCAAGGCCTCTTCCTTTGGGGAATAAAGAGGTAGCCTGTGTGGGGTCCCTTTTGCTCCCCCACAGAACCATTTGTTACTGGGGATACACACCCTCCAGGAATCTTTCAATGCTCTTCAAACCCTGGGCATGCACAATGCACCTGACCTTGTTCAAAGACAGGGGCTGCGTTGCCCCCAGGCAAAGGGTGAAGAAATACAGAAAATTACACCTCTTTCTAGGCTTTTTTTTTTTTTTTTTTTTACTACATTCATTGCATGGAAAGGCTCCTATGTCTGTCGATGAAAACACTTATTCTTCCTTTTTTTTTTTTCTTTTCACTCCAGCAAATTAACTAATGCATACCATCAGTTGCTAATGATTTGGCAATAAGAATCTTCACTTTGATAAGGTGCAGCCGGTGGGGGAAAAAATGCAAAACTTCGTATCCTCTGCACTTTAGGTCATCTATTTACCGCTGAGAAGAATGTTTTTTATGCCCTCCTCATTGAATCAGGAATGGACTTGGTGCTAAGCATGTTTTATCCTGTAGAAAGGCTCTGTGGAGAGTGGCATTTACTCGGAGCAAATGCCTGCAGGGTGTTCTTACTGAGGTGGGCGTGGCTGGTGACAAGGTATGACATCTGCAGAAGAAATATAGTCAGGCAATTTAGTCACCCAGTACTTACCAGTAGACACAGGGCTACTCACAATAGTGGAACTTTGGCTGCTGTTCAAAATGCTATTTACTCAGGATTCGGCCCACCCAATGGCATCTGCATTTTAATTGTAAAATGGGAAAAAGGATGTGAAATCTGTGTGAGGCCACCACACACTCAGGCCCACATGTGCAATTCCTGGCTCAGAGCACAAAGGCTATAATTGAAGAAATCCACGATAAGACATGTGTGTCCATGGGCCTGTGTGAGAAAATGAGGAATACTTAACAAAAACATAATTTGCTAAGTAATTGAAAGGTTATCCTATACTCTAGATTTTCTTTCAAGTTTCAGCTTTGGCTTATGAAGAAGACAAAGCAGGAGGTTACTACATTCCTAAATCGCTGTAAAATGGACTTAAAACTGATGCGCAGATTTTAAAGATGTGTGTGCATTAAGGTTGGAACACTGGGAAATGCTTTAAGGTTTTGTTGTTTTTCAAGCGCATACTCATAGATGAAATAATTTGACATATGTGCACATAATCCTGGAAAAGAGTGCTGTTGACAATATTTGCCAGAAGATTTAGATTTTAAGAGGGGAAGGCCTGAAAAGCAGGGGGCCAGTGCTGCTTGACTTGGGAAGAACACGGGGTTTGGAAGAGTTCAGTGAAGCCCATTACCTGATCTCCTACCACGGGGAGTCTTCTGGGTTGAAATTTGTCTGAAAAAAAAAAAAAAAAGATATGTTGAAGTCCTGACCCCCAGAACCCCAGAATGTGACCTTATTTGGAAATAGGGTTTTTTGTAATTAGTTACAATGAGGTCATATTGGATTAGGGTGGGCCTTAATCCAATGATTGGTGTTCTGTCCTTCTACGGAAAACAGAGGAGACAGAAGACACACAGGGAGGTTGCCATGTGATGGTGGAGGCGGAGATGAGGGTGACACAACAAGACAAGGGGTGGCAAACGTTGTGGGTGGCCACCAGAAGCCAGGAGAGAGGCACAGAGCAGACTCGCCTTCAGAGCCCTCTAGAAGGTTGCCTTGACTTTGGGCTTCTACCCTCCAATGCTGCAAGGGTGCCTGTTTCTGTAGTTTTAAGCCACCCAGTTTGTGGTACTTTGCTCTGGGAGCCCTAGGAAGCCAATATGGCAGTAGCCTGTCTCCTAGTCTGATAACTGAGCAGGAGGAAGAGCTGAGATCCACCATCAGGATACGGATTTCATTTAACCCCTTGTTTTTAGCATGACAGCTTTTGGTCTTGCTTCCCTTTTAGCTCTTCAGAGAAGTAAGGGGATGAGTACATGGGGGGAGGGGTGTTCACCGTATTATTCTAAGTTTGTGTATATATATGAATTTTTTATAATCAAAAGCTAAATTAATCAACATCCTTAGAGAAATGAGAAGTCTTGTATTTGTGTAACAACAACAGACTACCATAAAATCAGAACAGAGGACTAGAAAGAGCTCTTAGGAATGAAAAGTAGGTTAGCAGAAGTTTTAAAATAGGCTAAAAGGATTGGAAGATAACATTGAAGGAATTTCCCTGGAAATGGAACAAAGAGAGACATAGAAGGTGGAAAATTGGAGAGAAGAGATATGAAAATTAGGGGATAGATTTAGGAGGTCCAAAATGTAATAGGCATACTAGAAAGAAATAACATATAAAATAGAGGATAGGAAAACTTCAAATCAATACAATTTCCCCAAACTGGAAAATTTGTTTCCAGATTGAACTCTTACCACTCCCACCTTTGTTACAAAGCATGGTATAATAAAAGAGAAAAGATTAATAACAAGGCATCGTTGCTGTGGTGGTTTTAAAACATGTTCTCAAATTCTTTGACACTTGTCCCATCAAATAGCAGAATCTGGTGATGCGCATCGCGCCGGACAGTTTTGGCAAAAGTGATGTGGCATGACTCCTGAAGCTAGGTTACGAAAGGCAGTATGTCACAAAGGGCTTCCATCTGGCTCTGTCTTGGGACGGCCACCCTTGGTAGCCAGCCACCATGCTGTGAGGAAGCCAGCAGCCACTGAGGGGGCGTGTGAGTGAGCAGATGTTTCCAGCCGCCAGCTCTCCTTCCAGCTGCTGCTGCTGAATGCCAAGAGGGCCAGAGACAAGCTGTCACTGCTTTACTCTGCTCTATTTTCAATTTATTTTTGCATAATTTGCAAGAAAAACGGTGAGGGGGCCAGGAGGCACTGTGGAAAGGGTTTTCATCTGTTCAGAAAAATAGAATGATCTCATAGAAGGACCTGGAATATCTGCTACTTTACTCCATTGGCATCTGAACTAGTCTCATGTCCCTGTCCAATGACCTATTTAAAGAGCTTTTAAGATAGCTTAGTCAACTTGCCATTTTTCCAGGAATTGATGTTTTAATTTCTGGATTTATTTAATTTCTGGCCAGTTTTTTAAATCCATTTGCCACTTTAATATTTCTTAGTATCTCCTTAGAATGTGAGTTATTTTCTTTTTCTCCTTTAAGTTGCTTCATTTTAAGGTCATTGGGGTTTTCCTTTGGGTTTATAAAAATAAACCTTTGCTTATTTGTTTAATCCTTTGGATGACCTGGGTAAATTGATGAACTAAGCACAGTTTTCCCCTCTATCCCTCCCAAATTATAATTTTTAGAACATGTTCAGCCATGAGTTTCTTGACTCCTATACCTCCCCTGATTTATGCAAAATGGGGTGTAACCCTAATTCTAAAAATGTGCTATTTCTGAGAAAGGGTAGCCTCACGACGGTGAGTTGTACTGACTTCTAGGGTGGATGGCTGAGGAAGCCAGCTAGCTGTAACTCTCTCTGGTGGAAAGACTAGAATGCATGAAAACACCCATTTCCCATGACTCACAGGACTGCTGCACATCTCCTTCCCCTAAGAAATAGTGCAAAAATTATCTAAAACTTAGAAATAAGGGGAAAGTGTGACAAACACATCCTTTCAGGGCTACACAGGGGCAAAGCCACCCACAGATTATCTTGGGAAATGTATTTAGTTACACTCTGTATTTATTATTGATTAAGGTCTCATGTTACCTTATAGATTTTTGTCTGGTAGAAATATGAATAATTTCTGTCCAGTGGAAAAGATAACCCTGAAGTTGGTGGTTTATGAACCAATTTTGTGCCCAGAAATCTTATCCTAATATTTCCATATTTAAATTGTGCATGGACACACACACACACACACACACACACACTCATATTGCCACTTCTCAAATGCTCTTTTGGTTACTTTCAACATCTTATCTCTTCCTCATTCACTAATGAGTTGAAGAAGGTCTTTGACACATACTCATTTTATGTTTGCATCAGAGTCGTGTTTTTTTCACCATTTGAGAGTTATACTGTAGCAGAGCCTGCAGTGACTGAACCAGAGAGCCTCAAGAAACTGCCATCAGAAGGCCAAAACCCTCAGGTTTGCCGGGTACAACAAAGATGTTATGAACCGAACCTCAAGGGCTTCAGGGAAAGAGTGGTATTAAAGGGAGAGAGAAAGAAGAACTTCACAGAGGTCACTGTTACTTACAAGACTAAGTCTTAAAGTACTTCCATATGTGGCACCAGGGATTGATTAAGTGACATTTCCAACTTCCCATTTTCCCAACTTACTTGAGAGCTACCTGATCCTTTAAGAGGGAATTTTTATATACAACCATCAAAGCCCTATGATTTTTTTCTGGGAGTTACTAATTATGTGGTGGCCTTATTCATTGTCTACCCCCCTCCCCACGCACACATTGTGGGGGCTCTAGATGAGACAAGGCCAGAGAGACAGCCCCACACTCACCCCGTGTTTGTAGCGGGAGATCTGTCTGGCTATCATTAAGCAGTGTAGAAACCCATGAACTGGCAGTAGCAGAGAAGACCCACTCCACCCCAAGTGCCCAAGACCTTTAAACTAAGTGCCCTGGTTGTCATCAAAGTTAGCAAGAACAAGGTGACCCATCACACCTGGGATTCTTGGAGATTTGGAAGGGGCACAAGGAGAGATGACGTGCCACACAGTCCAGTCTTTGATGGTCTCATAGGCCCTCCTCTTCACTCTCTCCCACTTGCAAAAGCCCCACACATCACCCTTCCTGGTGCATACTTTCTGGAAAACGGGGTCTAGTCCTTTACTTCTACAGACTCCTCCACTGAATAGCAATAGCTCTTGGCAGGTCCCACTACAAATCTGGCAAATAACTTTCTCTTCGTCTCATCAAACCTTAAGAAGCTCTGTGAAATTGAGGTAGAAGGTTTACTGCAAAAACAGAAAAGGCATTTGAGAAGGAAGGGCAAGAAGCAAGAGGAGATAGAAGCGAGCTCAGCCAGGGAGACAGTGAAGAGATTGTTGAGATAGAAGAATCAGAGGACCCGGGAGGGAGAAGGCAGGCACCCTGCTGGCCATGTCGGAGCGTTGGGCCTGTGATGAGCATTTCCCAGTCTCTGTGGCCCCCCTGTGCCCCCTGGCAGGGCACAGCAGCACCCCAGTCTGCAGAGTGTCCCAGTACCCCCGCACAGTGCCTGGGGGCTCTTATCATCTCTTCCAGGGAACAGAAGCATGGACAGCCTTCTCTTTGGGGAATCTACGTGGAGAGTTTATGTAGCTTCTCCTATTCCATTTTCTGCTTTTTAAATTTTTCAAATAAATGTTAGTATAGAGTAAGTAGTATAATAAATACAAAGGATCTTGCTTGTACATTTTCTTCGTGTTTCTTATAGCAAAAGAAAATGATATTAGCTGCAGGACAGAAGTCCTCCTTTTAAACTGATTGGACAGAGTGGAAGGGGACAGAAGTTGTTAGTTTGAGGAGAACACAAGAACACACTTCACGTCTATTTACCTTGTTTGGACTTTGCAGGGAAAAAGTCTATAGCCGCCATCTCTTGAGGATGACTTAGCCCACTCTCCTGCAGTACCATTAGACAGGTCGGAGATGTGGTTTATAGAATTAGCCACACCTAACAATGCTTGCATGTTAATTACTGAGTGAGCATGTTCTTAACTTACTCTTAACTCCTAGCTTTCAGAACCACCACCTTCACTTTGGGGCTCTTTATTATGATTGTTGCTTTTGGGGCATGGCAATCCCAATCCCCCCCCCACCACCACGCACGCACGCACGTCCACGCACGCACGTCCACGCACGCACGCACGTCCACGCACGCACGCAC
>NW_023270377.1:79031112-79056484 GCF_011800145.1 Mirounga leonina | reverse complement strand
GTCCACGCACGCACGCACGTCCACGCACGCACGCACGTCCACGCACGTGCACACACGCTATGGCGCTGGTGAGGTATTCTAACAGCAATGCACTCTCAGTTGGGTGTTCCTAACACACTAGTACGAACTCTTCTTGTCCACAAGTCCTGGGAATAACATATAAACACCTGCTTAGGTGCTTTGGTTCTAAAGCACTTCTCACATCTCTTAGCTCATTTAATCCTTGCAGTGATCCTACAGTGCAGGCATGGTTATTAGTACCATTTTATAAAGGAAGGAGTTAAAGCTCAGAGAAGGTAGAGTACTTGCCCAAGTTCAAGGTGGGAGAGTTGGGGGCTTGAACTAAGACTTTATTTTTATTATCATTTTATTATTTATATATAATTAATATGAATTACATACTATTATTTCTTCTGATTTTATAGTTATAATGTTTTACTGTTATTATTTATTTTAAGGTTCAAATTGTCCCAGATTAGGCCAGTGGTGGTAGCCCCTTTAAGCTGGCTCCTGTGTCCTTTTGACATGTCCCCCTTATTCCTCGAGGCTTTTTGTATTTTCTGTCATGACTGGATGTTCCAGGTTCATCATGTATTTTTCATGCCTTAGCTTGGGAATCAGGCATTTGACTAAGGAGCCCTGAGTGCTTTGATGCAGAATGGAATTTAGAAATCAACATCTGATGCCAAGTGTGCTCACCCTACATGTGTGCTGCTTGTGATCCAAGGGATTGCTTCTAGGCCCTCTCAAATAGAAGTAGGGGCAAGGTCTTTATGTATATTTGTATCTACGTCTGTATATAAAAAGAAGCATATAACCATATACATATGTATTTTTCTATATCCATCTGAGGTTTAAAATGAGTTTATATCAACACCTCAAATTCTAATCAATTACCTCAGAGTCCATTCTGTTCTTCCCTCTTTGCATATTTATAACTCCCATCCCCAGTAGAGAGAAATCTGGCAAATAAGTAAATATGCTGTGGTTAATGTTTCCTGTCCCTCAGGAATTGCTGTCCTTTGTTGTCTGGTGTTCAATATCTTGCAAATCATTGTTTCATACAGATATTATCAATTTGTAGGTGTTTCTAGTGGGAGGGTAAATTCAATCCCCATAGTTCCATCTTAGCTGGAAGCAGAGACCCATTAAGGCTTTTTTTGTTGGCGGGGATGCGGAGAAAGGGGAACCCTCCTACACTGTTGGTGGGAATGCAAGCTGGTGCAGCCACTCTGGAAAACTGTATGGAGGTTCCTCAAAAAGTTGCAAATAGAGCTACCATATGATCCAGCAATTGCACTACTGGGTATTTACCCCAAAGATACAAAAGTAGGGATCCGAAGGGGTACGTGCACCCCGATGTTTATAGCAGCAATGTCCACAATAGCCAAACTGTGGAAAGAGCCAAGATGTCCATCAACAGATGAATGGATAAAGAAGATGTAGTATATATATACAATGGAATATTATGCAGCCATCAAAAGGAATGAGATCTTGCCATTTGCAATGACGTGGATGGAACTGGAGGGTATTATGTTGAGCGAAATAAGTCAAACAGAGAAAGACATGTATCATATGATCTCACTGATATGAGGAATTCTTAATTGCTGGAGTGGGGGGTGGGGTGGGAGGGATGGGGTGACTGGGTGATAGACACTGGGGAGGGTATGTGCTCTGGTAAGCGCTGTGAATTGTGCAAGACTGTTGAATCTCAGATCTGTACCTCTGAAACAAATAATGCAATATATGTTAAGAAAAAAAAAAGAAGAAGAAGGTAGCGGGAGGGGAAGAATGAAGCGGGGGAAATCGGAGGGGTAGACGAACCATGAGAGACGATGGACTCTGAAAAACAAACAGGGTTCTAGAGGGGAGGGGGGTGGGAGGATGGGTTAGCCTGGTGGTGGGTATTGAGGAGGGCACATTCTGCATGGAGCACTGGGTGTTATGCACAAACAATGAATCATGGAACACTTCATCTAAAACTAATGATGTAATGTATGGGGATTAACATAAGAATTAAAAAAATGTCTATTTATGAATACCTTCTGCTCAGGCACATTATATGATAAAGTAAATTTGGTGTTTAATCCCTTGAGATTCCTGAGCCTCCCAAATTTTCCTGTTAACATGCTCATATTTCTATTTATGTGCTAGATTATTTGGCCAAGACTTTGTCCCTCACTAGACTGAAAGCTCAACGAAACATGGCATCAGCTATGTTTTGTTTTACTTATCATTGTCTTTCCAGCTTCAAGGATGTACTTTTGTTCAATATTTAGTAAATGAATGAATTTGCTCTGTCAGCAAAACCCACTGCCATTCTTTTCACACAGAATTCCAGGGAATTTTAACACTTGCAGATTTGATTATTCTATGTACTTTCACAGTGTCACTCCTAGGACACCTCTCCATTTGCCCAAACTACTTGCCATGGAGAATGTTAGCAAAGGAGCATTTTTATGTTAGACTTGAAAAACTGTGCCTTATGCCTTGTCCACCAAAAAAGAAGGACTGACTGCTGAGATCCTGGAAGTTAGGACTTAGAAGCCTATGATATTCAACGGTCTCCCAAGGTGGGACAGCCAGATCCTGCACAGTAGCCACTGGACCTAGATGTGTTGTGAGAGAACTCTACAATATTATTGGAAAATCTTGTTTCCTTTTTGGAAATAATCTCTCATTGGGAAAAAGCAGGAGATAGATAGTTATGACAACATTCAACATGTAGTACTAGGTATATAAACTGTTCAGTGTTGACTCTTCAAAAGACTATCAGGAAAACCTGTAGATCTAGCAAAGCTAAATTTATTAGCTCTACTGCAATATGGACACCTCCTGGATAGTCTTAATGGAGACTCAGAATTGGAAAAATTAGGGTATGGTATGAGAGACTGAACATACAAATGGGCAATGGCCAGACCATATATAACAATACAGCTCTGACCCACAACTTCTGCAGCAAATAGCCCAGGAAGCCAAACCATAACCTCTGCAGCAATTGGCACAAAATGATCAGGACTGGTCAATGACTGACAGCTCCCCTAATTTTGCCCCTGCTTCCCCAACTTAGGACCACCCAGGGAAAGCCACATAAGCTCTTCAAACCGATCACATAGGATGCCCTGCTTCTTGTTGGCCCACCTCCAGCTTCTCCATGACAACAGCTTCCAATAAGAGCATTCCCAAAGCCTTCCCCCCCTCACTTTTTTTTTTTTTTTTTAACTATAAAGCTTTACCACTCCTCTGTCAGGGCTTAGTCTCTGTCAAGTGCAAGCAATGGTGGCTGACCCTCTTGCTATAGCAAGCTCTGAATAAACAGCCACTGTTCTCATCTGGGTTCCCTTCATTTATTTCCACAGGTATTTATGAAGTTTTTAGAGTCTTGGCTGGGATTTCAAGGCAAGTCTTGAAAAGCAGGGACTGGTTAGAATGGGCAGAGTTTATGACATAATACTTTTGGAAGGCACAGTGAGGTGAGAGTCTTGAAGTACTCACTTGATGAGAAGTTGGCCTTGAAATGCAAGCAGTTTAATAGGCTCACCATCTTATTTTCCAGGAGCAGTTATTCCCTGGAGCAAAAAGTTAGGCTGTTTTTGTGTGGTCTCAGTAATGTTTAACATAGGGGGAGAAAAGTGTACCTGGTCCAAGATTTGGTTAACACAGGACATTGTGTTGGCTTCACTTCTTGGGGTGGACAAGGGAAAAAAAGAAATCATTTTTAAGTCCATCTTTGACTTTTTCTTTCTTTATCCAACCTAGACACATTGGCCAGTGACTTGAATAATGCCCTTGTTAGCATAAACAACTTCCTGAGCTATTGTCCTATTGTACTAGCCCACTGCATGCTAAACCTGGATTAATCCTATACTTTTGTGATGAAATTGTTTTTCATATCTTGTTCCAACAGCTATCTGTTGGTGGTAGCTATGAGTGGTGAACTCAGAAGGGTGCCAAGGCCACATGTGGGCACATGACTGGTTCACAATGTCGGCTATGGACACAAGTGAACAAGTGAGAGTTTAATTTCGTACACAGCGCTCAAAAACGTATATCTCTATTGAGTTTTGGACCTGCATATTCAACTACCTACTGGGTAACCTTATCTGGATGTTTGCAACTACCTCAACCTACACATGGCTAAAATTGAAGTTATAATTCTCTCCTCTACCAAAGGTTTGCTGATGGAGCCATCAGATTGCCCTCCTGATCCTTGTCAAGGGTGTTTACTGCAGCCATTACCATAGTTCAGACTAACACTCAACCCAGGATAAACCCTCTTTGCCATCTTGCTAAGGAAGTTTGCTCTGATTGTGGAATTATAAGCATCAGCAATGGGGATGAGAGAAGTTGATGACATGATGGAAACCCAACCTCTTGAAAGTTTACCTATCTCATGTTTTCTTGGCCCTGAATATGGAATTAAGATCAGAGGCAAAATTTAACCAGTAGTTGATTTTCTCAGGTATGGTGATAGAAACAGGGAAAAAAGAAGGTAATGAAACTTTTAGATTTTTCTGGATTCCTTTTTCACAATATCTTGTTTAGTTTACATATATCTGTCCAACTCCCTCAACTTCCCCTCCTTAGCCTCTAGTATTTTTATTGTCAGATGGTCATTAGGAGACAATCTTATTTACGTGAAGAATTACAGCATCAATTCCTTGTAGGATCTTTTCGTGTTTATGCAAAAAGTGCTCCCTGGTAGAAACAAGGTATAAAACTGATTGATGTCTTAAAGCAACTGAGGGATCTCTGCTGGCAGCCAGGATTACATTTCCTGGTAGAAAAACTGGTAGAGAAAATTGAGTTCTTATAATAAATTCCGTAACAGCAGCTTAGCTCTAAATGATTTTTTAAAAGTCACTTGACTGTGCAAACTGGTTAGAGCAGAAATATTTTAATGATATTTCAAGAGCTTAATGTCAACCATCAGTGTCCAATAAATGAAAATTACTTTTAGTGATACATCTGGAAATATGATGGTTTTTTGGAGCCAAAATCTCTCAAGCTTTGCATAAAATCTGGGTTTTTATTTTTACTGTGTGCCTGTTATATAAATTTCTGATATTTGTGATAGAGGAAAAGAAGATAAATTAGACACTGGGATACTGAAAAATGACTAAAATGTTAAAACATGTTAAATTTATTGTTTGCTCATTGAAAGAAAGAAAGTGAATAATTTATTTAAGGAAAACAATTTTACTTAAAGAAAGGGCAATATTTTAATAAGCAGAAAGGGGAAAAGGAATATATTTTGAAATAGGAGCTGTGTCACCGGAATGAAAAATGCAGTGCACCAAAGTAGCTACTTTGGGGAAAACTCTCATCTGAATGGAAAATTTTGTTATATTCCCATAAAATTGCAACTTTATCTTTATTCTTATCTGTTTATTCATTTAACTAATATTTATTGAGTACCCACTCTGTGTACTGGCATTGTGTGAGGCATTGGTGATATTTCAGTGGATAAGAGTCTACAGTTTCTTCTTGTACAAAGACCGCATTTAGTGAAATCTTCATTAATTGATTAATTCCTGCACTCATTATATTAGGGAAAATGAGGCTTAGCTCTGTGTGACAAGAAATGTGAAATAACAGTGGTTTAAACAACTGCCTCATATGAAAGTAGATCATCCAGACCTCAAACTGTGACTCTGTCGTCATGCAAAACCTACAGTGCTTTTATCTCACTGCTCCGCCATACCCAACCAGTGTGTGCGTTTAGCTTTTTGAGTCTGTTTTGTCTCACTTAGCATGATGTGTTGAGATAGACAGTGTTTGTCCCAATAGTCTGTACCTTTTATTACTGAGTAGTATTCTATTCTCGGGATGTCCTACAGTTTTATTTATTCCCCAGTTCAGGGACTTTGGGGTTGTTTCAAGATTTTAATAATAAAATTGCTATAAATATTTTGTTAGCAGGTTTTTGTATGAACATAGGTCTTTCGTTTCACTTGGGTAAAGATCTAGGAGTGGGAATATTGGGTCGTATGACTAAGCATATAGTGAACTTTATAAAAGCTGTGAAACTCTTTTTATTTTATTTTTAAAGATTTTATTTAGTCATTTGACAGAGAGAGATACAGCGAGAGAGGGAACACAAGCAGGGGGAGTGGGAGAGGGAGAAGCAGGCTTCCCGCGGAGCAGGGAGCCCGATGTGGGGCTCCATCCCAGGACCACCACCCAAGCCGAAGGCAGACGCTTAATGACTGAGCCACCCAGGTGCCCCAAAACTGTTTTTAAAGTGGCAGTACCATTTTGCATTAGCACGAGAAATTACAAGAATTTCTGGTTGCTCTGCATCCTCATCAGTATTTGGTATTATCAGTTGTGTGTGTGTGTGTATGTGTGTGTTTTAAGTCATTCTATTAAGTGTATAGTAGTATCTCATTGAGGTTTTAATTAGCATTTTACTAATGACTAGGGATATTGAGCATTTTTTGTTTGCACTTTGTCATCTGTATATCTTCTTTGGTAAAATGTCTGTTTACATCCTTTGGCCATTTAAAAAATTTGGTTGGTTGATCTTGTTGTTGTTGAGTTTTGAGAATTCTTTATATACAATGGCTACAAGTCCTGTGTCAGATATATGATTTGCAAATATTTTCTACCAGTCTTTCTTTTCATTCCTCAATAGTGTTGTTTGCAGAGCAAACATTTTGAATTTTGATAAAGTCCAATTTGTTTATTCTTTTATGGATTGTACTTTGTGTCTTTTAGCTTTGTATCTTAAAATTGGATTTTTATACGTTAAAAGCCAAATTTATAAAAAACAAAAGAATAAATTTCTCCCGGCAACAATACATTATCTACAAGTAGTACATTAGCTATTTCTTCTAAATGTGACATCAAATGAGAAGAAATTAGATCATTTATGTTGCCAAATTAGAACCAAATTAGAAAGATGAGACAAGGACCTAATGATACGAATTTTGAAAACTCAGAAATGAAGTCTTTTAGATTTTATACAATAATAGCATGTAAATACATGAAATAAGATGCTTCATGGGGATTTAAATACCCACTTACTTATTCGTCCATTTATGTAAAAAATTTTACTAAGCATGTACTATGAGCCAGGCACTGTGGTCTGGATGGGGTTACATGGATGAATATGATGGGAGATAGAACTTTGGACAAACAAATCAACGGATTATAACACAATGTGCTAAGAATTATGGTTGGCGTATGTTCAAAGTAAACCATGCATTTTTTTTTTTTTTTGCACATGAAGTGGTTTCATCACACTTATCTCCGTTTGCAATCATTTATCTGTGTGACTTGATTTAATGTTTGTCTCTCTCATGGTGTGTTCCAGCAGTATGAATACGATGTACGTTTGTTTCATTGTGGTTGGCACATAGTAGGAGCTGCATGAACAGTTGCTGGATAAATAAAATATTTGCTATTGAAGTACGGAGAGGAGGAGCTGCTAACCCTGCCCCTGTCAGTTTTGAGGACTTCATTAAAAAAGTGATATTTGAAATGGGTCCTGAAGCAGAGGTAGGAACTGCTTGGGGGCTGGGCACAGGGAAAGGAGGAAGAGAAGAGCAGCGTTCCTGCACTGTACAGTCTTAGCCATGGACATGTGAAGTCACATGATACAGGTGGGAAGGACAGAAAGTTGCAGGGGGGCAGGATCATCCTGTGTGGAGAAGTGTGGGGGGCAGGAGATGAGGCCAACATGGAAGGCTGGGGTCAAGCTGGGAAGGAAGGGCTTTGCTAACCAGGCTAGCTTTGAACTTCATAGCAATGAAGTTGGGGGACGGATGGATTTTAATAAGCTTTTTTTTAAATGATTTTATTTATTTATTTTAGAGGTGGGGGAGGGGCAAAGGGAGAGGGAGAGCAGAGAATCCCAAGCAGACTCCATGCTGAGACCCCAAGATCATGACCTGAGCCGAAACCAAGAGTCCAATGCTCAACCGACTGAGCCACCCAGGCGCCCCAGATTTTAAACTTTTCAGTGACACGATCACCTTAAGGAGAGAAGGCAGCGTGGGGGCTGACTGGGTAGTAGAGGAGTTAAGGCTGTTGCTGAAGCTGATAAGAGATGACAGGGGTACTGGAGAGGTGGAGACAGAATTTATGGGACTTAGTGATTGATAAGATGTGAAGGGTAAAGTAGAAGGAGGATTTCATATTTTAGCTCTTACGATGCCTGAAGAGTATTGTGTTTGGAGTTAACATATTTAATTTTTTTCCCTGATTAGTATTACGTGTTCTTTAGAAAATATAGTAAAGTATAAGGAAAAAGACCAAAAAAAGCCATCTATTATCCTAGCACACAGAGATAACCACTGCTGACATTTCTAGGACATATCTCTCATTCTTTTAAAACACATTTCTGAAGAGAAATCCTAAGGATTCTAGCTCCATCAGGAACTCAGAGTCTCATTCACTCATGCGTTTTGAATGCAAATATTAAGTTTTGACTAAACTATGAGCTGAGCCAGTTTTGTAAAAAATCAAGTGAACTGGGTGGGTCAAGGGACAGGAACTCTGCAAGGAGGAATTTCTTTCCTGTAAACTAAGTGACAGCAATGACACCCAGGACATGCCCTTATGAGTACCAGATTCTAATTTGCAGAGGTAATCTGCTTAGTTGCTGAGGGACATTATCAGTTTCAGTTTGATTAATTCATGTTCAGCTCATTCAACATGCTGAGCCCTGCAGGAAGACAGCCCCACACTGATCACCTCCTGTGTGCAAAGGTTCTAAAGGAGTGCTAATTATTTTTGCCCATCTGAACCCTGAGCTGTGTAAACCTGGGCACATAAACTAAGTAAGAGAAAAATTTTCTGGGGCCAGGAGCTGTTGATCAAAAATATCTTATCCAAGTCCCTTCCAAACCGAGGGAATGGGAGGGAAGTTAAAAAAAAAAAAAGATATTTTAGAAACAAAACAGATGAACATAGGGGAAGGGAAGGAAAAATAAAATAAGAGGAAAACAGAGAGGGAGACAAACCATTAGACTCTTAACTATAGGGAACAAACTGAGGGTTGCTAGGGGGGTGGGGGGATGGGGTCACTGGGTGATGGGCATTAAGAAGGGCACTTGATGTAATGAGCACTGGGTGTTTTATGCAACTGATGAATCACTAAATTCTACCTCTGAAACTAATAATACACTATGTTAATTAAATTGAATTTAAATAAAAAAATTAAAAAAGACATTTTTACGTTGAGAGGGAGTAGATTAAGGGGAAGAGCAGAAGCAGGAAGATTCAGAGCAGGCCTACCTGAAAAAAAGCTTGAAAAATAGAAAGTCCAAGGAGGAGAGAGAGGAGCCTCATAGATGGGCAAATGTACCTAAAGCGAAGGTAGTCTTGCAGGCCAGGTACCAGGCAGAGGTGGGGCGACAGGTGGGGGACCTTCCGGGGATCTTCTCTTCTTCTCTGGTCAACCCCTCCGCCCTCCCCCACCCCGCCCCCCGCTCGGGTAGTGCTCAGAGGGGGAGGAGGGAAAGGCTATGCTCCCTTTCCACTTTGAGGCTTTAGATTGAAAAGTCCAGGAGAGTGAAACCTGATTTACAACAAGGAAGAGGAAACTCAATACCTCCCGAGAGATTGGCGGGGGCGGGGGTGGAGGGTGCCTTTACCTGGAGTAGGGTTTGGCAGAGGGTGGGAGAATTATGCCTATCAAAACCACAATTAGATTCCCACTTTCTCAGGAAGACCTGCCTCCCAGGCTTTCTCCCATCGGTCCATCGTCCATCCCGCAGTCTTTTCTCCTATGACAAAGTCAGAAGGTCTAGGTCTGCCCTGGGTTCAGAGCGGGACTTGATTTCCAGCTCTTAGGTGCTGCGGCTTTCGCGCGGCCTTGGGGGTGGCCAGGAGTAGGATTTGGTTGGGGCCATTTCACACTGCCAAGCTTTCCATCACTCAACTGCTAGCCAGGGTGAGGCGAGCGGCGTAGGGGGTCGCTCACAGGAAGGAATCGGTGCAACCTGAGCAAACACTGCTGGTTTGGAACGCTCACTGGGAACTGCCTTCAAGGGCAGGTCTCAAATCCTCTCTGTTCCGCCACCGAACTCGGCGGACTCCCTCTGCCAGCCAGAGCGCGGAGCGGGGCGCCCCACCTGGGCCGGGCGGTCTGCTCCTGCGGGCTGGAGTTTGTAGACTTGGCGCTCAGGCCGACTCTCCCGGAGTTGGGTCGAGCGCGCCGGGCCAATGAGCGCGCCCCGCGGAGGGCTCGGCTCCCCCCCCGCGCGCTGATTGGTCCCGCGGCCCGCGAGGCAGGGCTGACCGGCCGGGGCGGCAGGCGCAGGCGAGTGCCCGGCGCGAGTGGGAGTGGCGCGCGCGCCCCCCGCCGACCCCCGCCCCTCCCCGCCGCGTTCCGTCTCTCCCTCCTCCTCCCTCCCTCCCTCGCTCCCTCCGCGCACTCCCCGGCTCCGGCCGCGCGCTGCCGGGGCTCCGCATTGCACACTCTGGGGGCGCCGCAGTGTTCGTGGGATGGGGCAGCGGGCTGCCGCTGGCGGCCGGAATCCGCGCGCAGCCCGGGTGAGTAGAGGCGGGCTTCCCGGGAGAGCACAAAAGGAGACTGGGTTGGTGCCAGCGGCCCTAACTAATGCGGGTTCTGGGCCATTCAGGCAGTGGGCTTAGTCCCCGGAACTATCCAGTGCTAAGACACCCGCCCCCGCCCCTTCCCGGGGCCAGCGGAGCTGGGGTCCTCGCCTCCGCATCCCGCTCCGGTGCTCTGTCCCCGAGTGGGAAGCCGGTACTGAGCGCAGCCTGGGCAGGTCTAGAGGGGCGTGTGTGTGCGTGTGTGTAGTGCTGGCTCACAGGGGGTGGGATGGAAATGTCAGGCGCTGCCAAGTTAAACGCTGGAGGAATCTTTCCCAAGAGTAATTCAGCACCTTCTCAGGACCAAGTGTACGTCCACCAGGAACTCCAGCCGGAGGGAGTTACTGGGAGGCGGAGTGGCGGCGCCCCACATGTTGCTGCGGGGGGTGGGGTGGGGGTGCCGATGGCCTGGCTGCGCCCACCCGGGGCCGCTGCCCCAGATGCGGTAAGCTGGGGCTCCTCCAGCCGTTGCGGGAATTCTGCAGGCCCTCCGACCACCCACCCGGGCGACTCGGCGAAGGGGCAGTCCACCCACCGAGCTAGGGCTTCGCCAGGGCTTGACTTGGCGTTGTGTTTTTCTCTCTGGTAACAGCAGTTCAGTTGATTTACATTTGGCTAAACAGTCAATTTTAGCCTAAAGCTCTCTATCTGTGGGTCTGTCTGACCCATTCTGACCCCCACCACAGTCTCATTAGCTCTCCTCCCCTCCCCACTCCCCACCCCAGGCATCTACCCCTCTCCTCACTTCGCGGTACAAAACTTGATGTTTCTACGTGATGGTATCTGGCGTGGTCTCAGGTATCTTAAGTGTCACAATCATTTGCCATTTCCTAGGGTACTACGAGGGCTCTTAAAATTTTGGCGGGGGGGGTGTTGAGCGGGCAGCAGATCTTTGGTAGCGATTTGTTGGTAGAATAGCATTGACCTCCCAGAGCATACGACAAAAAGAATGTTAAGCTTCTCCATCCGGTAACCTACCCAAAGTGTGACCTCCAAAATTCAATTTTCTTTGTGGGAGACTAGGGAGTTTAGATTCTCCAAGAAGCTTATTTCTTGTTAAATTGAACTATGGTGACATACACTCTGTTCTGCTCTGCTCTGGCCAGCCATTGCAGATGCCATGATATTATTAGAGCAATTCCCTTAAAGCCATTACATTTTCCTTCGAGTGAGAGGACTCAAGATAGCTGCTTAAAATTTTGGATCTGCACCTTATTTCTCTAGAAGACATTAATGGTTCCTGTATATGTGCTCACGTGAACCAAGTTTGCAAAAGATATTTGTGCAATCGTCCATGAAATGGCTTAATGGACATTTATGTTAAACCCATTTAAATGTAAAACATCTATCTGTTTTCAATTTTAGTTTCCACCTTGACCAAAGGCACCAGACTGAAACAGGACTCAAAAGAGGCTTCCTTGTTTAAACAGAGGTTTTATCGAACTCTAGTCCTCAGAGCACACAGTAAGCTTTCCGAGCTTGTAGGTACACAAAGGCTGTTAAAAATTGTGAATTGGTTCTTTGGGTTAAAAATATCAGAAATGCTTCCAGACCAAAAAAAGGCAGATAGGATTCGTGGGTCTGTATTTTGAAGCTGTTGACAGTCTTTTTAAGATGAATGTTTATATTACAGAATGCATAAATGGGGCTGATTACGGGCAAATAATGTCAAGTAAAAAACCACACCGTATGTTGTATCATGTTATACAGTTTACACGGCACATTGAGATCTGCTATTAGAGTGTCTGTGAGGAAGTCATATTTTTGTCACCCCCATTTTACAGGTAGATAGCTGAGGCTCTCAGAGATTATGATTTTTCCAAGGTGAATAGTAGAGTTCAAGTTTTTTTCTATTTGCTTACTTCCATTGCTCCCTCCCTTCCTCCCTTCTTTCATGTGGGCTACCTCTTCAGTGTTTTCCTACTTCTAATTTTTACTATTTTTAGTATTTTTTTTTTTTTTTTTTTACTTTTTACTATTCAACCTGTGGCTTCAGGACCATTATGTACCATTCCCAAAAAGGTTTGCTCTCTGCTGAATATCATTTAACTCCCACTAAGATGTAGGCTGATAAGGATTTAAGGAGAAAGCTAATATTTTTAAGGAACTATCCTTTTCAAAGTGGCATATTATTTTTGTTAATGAATTGTTAAATATATAAGTAATCAAAACCCTAAAGAATGATGTCCAAATGGTAGTGTTTCAGGAAAAATCAAGGGACTGGTAGTGACAGAGATGTTTGTAACAGTGACAGAAATATGTAAGTCTCCCACTTTATAAGCAGAAGCTCCTCATAAACTCTATAGACAATTACAAGGAAGCCCTAATAAATGATCATTTCATTAGTGCTGTCCTTATGTTAAAAAGAACTGACAAAACAGATTACTTAAATAAACCCAGAACCACTCAGGAAAAAAAACCAAACACCCATTTATCAAAAGTCCTGAAATCCTCATTAACTAGTGTACAAATGCAACAGAAGATATTGATTAGAGAGAAATCCTGTTTTTACTTGCATAGTTAGCAATAAGGAGCATACAGATCTCTATCTATCTGTCTGTCTGATTATTTATTAAATACCCATCATTTGCAAATCTTTTCTTGGGAGATTATTGCTCACAATATTTATTTGTGACATTGCATAATATTTGTTAAGATAAATAGAATTAGTTTTGTTTGCCTTAATGTAGGTAAGTATTGAGTTTACTAGTAATATGTCCTAGTTAAGTATGTGGGCTTTGGAAGCAAGTCTTGGCTTCACATACTAACTGTGGGACCTCAGAAAGTGATTGAATCTCTGTGGTTCAGAGAGGCACATAAGAAAATATGTAAGTTTTCTTATGTGTAAAGCATGTGTAGTAATGACACCTACCTCATGCAGTTTTTCAGTTTATCCATATGGCAATATTCAGTGAGCATCTACTAAATGCCAGCACTGCTGTAGGTGCTAAGGATACATGGACAAACTCCTTGCCAATGATGTTTACAGTCTAGTAGTGCCTGAGAATTAATGACACGATGCATGTCAAACGCTTAGCATGGAACATGACACCCGGTAAATGCCCCATGATTGTTAGCTGTTGGTATCATGTGTTCATTCTGGAAATGTTCGCTGAGTGCCTTGCAGATGCAATGCAGATTGGACCACATAATGAGGAATATATATTTATATATTTCAATTCAATTCAATATGATATTATAATAGGAGAGAGGACTCCAAAGAAAGTACATAATCAGTTCTCTGAAAGATAATTCAATGCAGACATGAAAGAGGAAAAAATGGAAATAAATATTTAAGAAATTAAATTACCCAGAGAAAAGTGGGGAGTATATGAATTTCCTTATGGGAACTTATGATGAAAAAATAAAGGTCTTGTATTCAAGCTATTTGAAACACTGATTACATAGGAAAAAAATAAAAAGAGCTCTTACTTAGATATATGTAATGAAAAAGAAATTTTTGAAGGGTCAGATTACTGAATCAAGCTTGCAAAGGGCGACAGATCCCAGGCACACAAAAATGAGATAGCCAAAAATGAATTTGAAAAAAATCCTTGCAGTGGATTCCTAACACAATAGCAAAGGACTCTTAAATACTGTGAAATGAGAGTTGTAGAAGCACCTGGCTTACATCATACCAAGCATATACTCAGAGATAAAATAAAGAATATGGGGTAAATGAATTCCTTGCTTCACCTTTTGCTGAGTAATATTCTTACACCCAGGTTTTCTCAAGCAATAATCACATTGGAGGAAATAGAACAAATGATAAGTACTCAGGATATTGCAGATCTAATCCACAGACTAAACACAGAGAAATCACTAAGACCAGGTGGCCATTACCCAAGTGTGTTGAAGAAACTTAGTGTGTAAGTGACAGCTCTCTGGGGCATTGGCTGGTATCCTTAGGGTTCCTGTCAGGAAAAGGGTTTCAGGGAGGACCCTGAAGCCATCAAACCAGATCCGTGTCTCCATGGACAATTGGGAGATGGGTATTCAAAGCCAACATGGATGGCAGCAAATGCAACATATTTTATAGAAAGGGGGAATAATGGATTCAAGTTAAAGGAGGAAATATGTTTGTGACTACAGTGTTGCAGAAAATATGATATTTTTAAACTTTTAAAAAGCCTAGCCAGATTTCAAATCCCAGTTCCCTCCCTATTCATGACCTTTTTATTTGGCCAAGAAGCAAGAAACAAAGAGTGAAGATAAATAGACACTCCTCTGAGTGGACAAATAGACTCTTCCAGGAAGTAGTTTGGGAATGATTTTATTTAAACTTTTATAAATGTTCACAGATGGCATGCAGTTCTTATGAGTAAGAAAAAATCAAGCTGATAAACTTGAACCATAGGATTAACTTAAAAGACAACCTAAATGGGAAGAAAAATAATAGAAGATTAAAGGCAAAATAGAAGATTGAAGATAAGTGTACTCAGGAAAAGCAATCCCAAGTACATTTATAGGAGATGGTTTTAAATTCTATTCCTATCAGCAGTCAACAAAGCTGGATAATATTCTCTTAGCCCTCTAAAGAAAAGTGTGTCCACCAAGTTAAAGTCATTATTAAGAGAAGAGTAGGTTAGGGCGCCTGGGTGGCTCAGTTGGTTAAGCGACTGCCTTCGGCTCAGGTCATGATCCTGGAGTCCCAGGATCGAGTCCCGCATCGGGCTCCCTGCTCGGCAGGGAGTCTGCTTCTCCCTCTGACCCTCCCCCCTCTCATGTGCTCTCTCTCATTCTCTCTCTCTCAAATAAATAGAATCTTAAAAAAAAAAAAAAAAGAGAGAGAAGAGTAGGTTATAAAACTCTGTTACTGTGATACCATTTTTTGAAAATGTGTTGAGTAAGTTTACATAAATCCTCTCTACTTATCTGTTCATTGATCTAGACAGAAAGCAGTGTATCACCATATTAACAGTGACTATCTCTGGGTAGTATGGGATTGCAAATGTTTTTATTGTCTTCTTTTACGTCAGTGTTTTCTAAATTTTCTACATTGAACATGTATCGCTCTTATAAGAAAAAGTGTTATGAAAATAGGATGGAGTGTTATAACCTCAGATTTCATACTGTTTGACTATAAGAAAGGCTTCTTTGATTATCATATCTATGTCTTCTGGAAATCTGTAGTTGCAAATTTTGCCCTGAGCTCCCTGTATATAAAAGGCAGCATGTGTGAGTACTTGTCTTGTATTTGCTATTAGGAAAAAGTGTGGTTGAAGATGAACACTTGTGCTCTCCTCTAGGTAACGAGAACTGGGAACTTGAAAGAGATTCATTCCATTTTTACCCTATCAGGATAAACAGAACCAAGTTATTGGGAGCATTGCTGACTCCTTTGTGGACTGTAAGCCTCATGAGGGTAGGGACCAAGTCTGTTTCTTTCCCTTTGGACTTCACAACGCTTGCCTTGGTGCCTGGTACATGGCAGTCTCCCAGTAAATACTGGCAGATGTTTTGAATTGAGTGAAATGGATAAAGCTCCAATAGACTCCCAGAGATTTTAAATAAGAAGAGATCCTAAGGTCCCTTTTATCCTTTTAGGTCATATGACTCATTCAAGTCTTAATTTAATTGTGATCTGTAAGTCATCCTGACATTCCTTGTACTGTACAACCCCTGGGCCACAAAAATGGTCTGAGTTGGTTATTGGATCCTCTGGCTTATTCTTGACTTTTGATCCAGATCCTGTCACTTAATTCTATCTCTTCTTTCATTTTTTTCCTGTGTTTTTGGAGTTTGTTTCTTTCATTGGCTCTAGATTTTACCTTTCTCTCAGGCCTGGACTTGGGATCACCACCTTCCTTCCTTGATTTGGACTTCCCAAGTGAGCTCTGCCCCTTCCTGGTAAGCTAGAATCTTTGCAAGAGAGAAATGTATGCCGTGAACTATTAAATGTTCACAATTCAACACAACACCAGATCCCTAGAAGAAACCTGGGAGTCAGTGTTTTTCTTCACCAACATCCTTCAGAGCAAAAAGTTGCTATGGTCAAAATAATAATATATCTGGTTTGTCAGAGTCTTAGTGGAAGAACAGATGAGTTTATCTTGTTATTATATAAAATCTGATATCAATGTTACTCCATGCAACTCTTTTTTAAAAAAAAAATTTTAATTTTATTTATTTATTTATTTAGACAGCATGTGGGGGGAGGGGCAGAGAGAGAGGGAGAGAGAGAAACTTAAGCAGACTCCATGCTGAGCACAGAGCTAAACACCATCTCCATCTCGTGGCCCTGAGATCATGATCTGAGCTGAAACCAAGAGTCAGGCACTCAACCGACTGAGCCACTCAGGTGCCCCACTGCATGCAACTCTTATTATCATTCCTCAAGGAAAATAGACATGAAGGAATCAGATAAGAGCACTCAAATGATCAAGTCAGTGCTCAGAATTGTGAATGAGCACTTGGGGAAGGTGGCTAGTATCTGATGACAGAATATAAAGAAAAGAACACTGCCGGGAAAGATAAAGGCTCAAGGGATAGGACCCTTGTCTATATTTAGTGAAAGTTCCTGTAATGCCTATTAGAAGATCTCCTTAGATTCAACTAATCTGACTGTAGGACTACCACAGATCACGCATGGCACCAGTGTAACCAGAAGACCATAGGATGGGAACCACAGCTTGCACTCAGGGATTCCTTTGTGGGAGTCCTTGTAGCCGCTCATGGAGCACAGCTCAGGCGTAAGGAGATGAGACTAACATTGGACAGGTGTGGGAGTCATCTTGGCCTAGAGGCCTCATGCTCCTTGGAGCTGATAACTTCTTGTAACAACTGCCTAGACAAAGCTTCCAGGACTCCACAGGGATGTGCCCAGTTTTCAGAATCATGGCAGTCAGAGATACCCCAAGTATGATGTCCCCATCAGGTGATTTTGCTCAGCCTACCAATTAGGGGTCAGAGTTACCATAACTAGTAACCTCGTTGACTTTTTTACCCTTATCAGGTTGCTACAAAAGAAGAGCTAGATTGATACTGGAAGTCAAATTCTCACGTACACATTTACACATAGCATGAGCTTGGATTATTTTTCATGAAAGTGGAAAACTAGAGCTAGAAAACATCTGTTGGCATTTGAAAGCAAGGGACTTTGGACAGAAAGTAATAAGCCCAAAGACTGTGTAATACCCCCATCCCCACCCTGCCCTCCCAGCTGCTCAGCCTCATTCTCTCTCCTGCCAAGAGGGCATGCAGGCTAAAATTAAAAATAGGTTCAAGAAACATGTAGGTATATATGTGAGTGATTACCACATAATAGGTTGTCAGGAGAGACAGAAGTACTGGGCACGGAATCTTCATCTTTTGACAGACCTTTCAGAAGCCATAGATGTAAGAGTTCTTAAGCCCAGAATTGTCCTACTGTATCTGCCATGAGAAAGAAAATCAAGATTGTTACCTGAATTATCAAAACAAGTATCGTTAAGCATTCTAAATGATTAACAATATAGTTATTGTGTTTGAGCGGCAGGATTTTGAGTGACCATTTTCAAAAATACATTTCTTAATGTTTTTATTCACAAAAAGCAGGAGAAATAAAGATTGCATTATTCTCATCTCACTTTTTCCTTTTCAGTACTGAATCGTATAATAAGTTAGCAAATGTACACATTATTTAAGTTTCCATCAAGACATCTAGAAATACTAGTTCCTTTATGCCATTAAAGCAATTTAGATAATGTATACACTTACTTGCCCTTATAATAATAGCATTTATTATCCCCTACTTTTTGTTTGTATGGCTTTTCATCTACAGTGCTCTATGTATTTGTGTGGGATTATGTTAATTTTGCATTGGCAGAGAAGCAGAGCCCAGTAAAGGTTAGGGGTCTAGGCTCTCCTGGGTTGTAATTCTGCCCCACCAGTTGCCAACTGTGTGACCTTGGGCAAGTTATTTAGTTTCCTCCAGTTTAACTGGTTGCCATTAACTAGCTGGGTGACCTTTAGCAAGTTAGTCACCCACTGTCTGAATTTCATTTGCTTCAACTATAAAATCAAAGGGCTGCACCAATTAAACTTTAGATTCCCAGGTGAGTAGGAACCTATATATATATATATATATTTGCCATTTAAAATTACCCATTATGGGTGCCTGGGTGGCTCAGTTGGTTAAGCGACTGCCTTCAGCTCAGGTCATGATCCTGGAGTCCCTGGATCGAGTCCCGCATCGGCCTCCCTGCTCGGCAGGGAGTCTGCTTCTCCCTCTGGCCCTCCCCCATCTCATGTGCTCTCTCTCATTCTCTCTCTCTCAAATAAATAAATAAAATCTTTAAAAAAATAAAAAAATAAAAAAATAAAATAAAATTACCCATTAATGCTGATCTAATAAAATAATTTTGGGCAACTGAAAGTGTGGCATGATGTTGGTATTTAGACCAAACTAAATTAACCAGAGTTCTTGGCTTCTAAGAGCTGAGATCTATAATAAATAATTTAAAAGATCTAGCACATATCCCTGGAATTTGTTCTTTTCTTGCTCTGTAGATCTTCACTGTTCTTTGACTTGATTACTCATGCGGAATACATTTAATTTCTTAGAATTTTTCTATCTGGAAGAGGAAAAAAGCTCACTTTCAAGTGTTCTAAAAATGTTACCACTTAAAAATACTGACTTTAATAGAAGTAATATTCTGCATTTACGTAGTATCTTTCCATATAAGATCAAAGGACTGGTAGTAGAAGTACATGGTTTTTCTTTTATGTATAACTTCATAGAAGAATTTTCTTTTATGAAATTCTTTTAATTCATATTCCCAATCACCCACCTGAGTGAATTCCCAGAAACTTTTGCAGCAGTTCTGACTCGTGGTCAGGAATGTCCTTACATCCATTATTTGCCAGTTGACAATCCTTTTCATCCTTCAAGGCCTAGTTCATGTGCACCCTTCCCACAGAAACCTTTTCTCCTGATTCTCCTCTTATCAGTAAAAATTCTACTCTTATGCTTGTTTTTCATACCCACGTGTCTCTTACATTTAGCTCATTATTTTCATAATGTCTCATTACTCTTGAATGCTAGCATAAGCATATTGTCTTACACAGAGTAATCCCTCAATAAATATGTGGACTAGAATTAACACTTTCACAGAGAAAAAGCTGTAAAGATCGGGATGGGGGCATTACAAAAGATTGGTTTAGATGGGAGGGATGGATTGATTTGCTAAATTTACTTGGCTTCACTTCTCTGCCAATGGAAAATTTAGTCTGTGGATGTCCACAAAGAACGAATACCACAAGCGGTGACTGTTCTCTTCAGAGACACTTCCCTACTTTTGTTTCCTAGAAATACCTTCTAGGTATTGAGGTTTATATGGAACAGACTCTAAGCCATTAGTCACCATGACCGAAGACTTGGGAAAGATAGGTGTGCCATCTTCACGAGTGGAAATAAAAAATTGGCTGATCACACTTTCATACTAAGCTGTACTGTGTTTTTTAAAGTGCATAGATCATTTCTGTTCAAAACAACAGAAATATTGAAGGAAGAAAATCATTCTCCTTCCTATCACCCAAATTTATTATTCATATGTAATTTCTTACCACCTCAATAGTATTCTTTGTCTCTAGGTTACATGATGGCTGCCTAACTATGTATATTGCATATGTTCAGTGTGTTTGATCCTTATTCTAATAGAATAAACGAGGGGACAGTATATCAAATGTGCTATATATAGGTAAATATATACAAAATCTTTCTATGCTTTGAAAAACTCTTTTACGAGCCATCTCCCACATGGCTCCCTTCTCATAGAAGAGAGTCACATGCATAGTTAGGGCTGGCACTTTTAAAATGGAGACCTAGACAAGGCAAGATTTAATCTCTAATAGTCAATGTTCTTCTTCCTGTTCCATTGTCATAGATCGGAATCACAGCCAGCTGATTTAAAATGTTGTTTTAAGGAGCACCAGGTGAGATGTGGCAGGATCAACATCTACTCCACCCAGTTCTGAGAAACAATTCTGGGTTCATCTTCCACTATTGCCAGTGTTTTTCTTTGGTATAGCCAAGCCAGGCAAGTGATGATCAACAGGATACAAAAGACATTTTTCCCACCAAAGCTATTTAGAGGTGCAGCTTTCTAAATGAAGGACAATACATAGCATATAATGGAATAGCATTAAAAAAAAAAAAGATACATTTTGTAATGGTACTTTCTTCTCAGCTTGGGAACTATCTGGGAAAGACCTTTGCCAGAAGGGGTAATTTCCAGCTAGGCTGAGAAAACTCAGGAAATGCAGAGTGCTATATAGCACCTAGAGGACATTGCAGGCATGTGGGTAAACTCATCTCCTGTAGCTTCTGGGTCGCTCTGACATGGCAGGAGGGTTTCCGATCTCTCCAGGAGAAACACTGTATTGAATAAGTTTGACCATGGAAGATGGAAAGGAAAAGAGTAAAGAAAAGAAGGAGCTAAAGAACTGAACAATAAGGATAGGATCATCTACTTTATGATCAGTTTGAGAAAACGTTCCCTATCCTGTCTGATTCCAGTCTTACCTGGGGAAGCCCTACAATAAATGTAAGTAAATTTGAGGAGAAACACAAAGCTCTATTTGCCTTAAATTATCTGCTGTGGTCCTGCCGGCCTCCATGAAAGCCACTCCCTGGTAAGTCGTTGTTAAAAGGCTTGGGGTAGGGTGTGGGAAGGACACACTCACTAATGAATGAGTCTGAGCTACACGCATTGGTCAAGTAGACAAGTAGAAGTTGAGGGAATATAAGAGTCTGAGGGGAATGAGACAGAGATTCAGGAGAGGCAAGCATTTTGCAGTGAGGTATGAGTGGAAAGGAAAGATGCTGGGCTCTCTGCTTATTCCCCACTTTTATCTAAACTCCAGTCATGCTATTCTGACTTATCAACCACTAATTACCAGATCTTGGCCAAACAAGTTAACTTTGAATGTCAGTTTCCCCATCTGTAAAATGATTATACAAGATCAGCACTTCTAGAACAGGATCTGCTAGAAGAGACACCAGTTTTGTGGAATGTTGAAGGCAGAAAAAAGTGTGTGATGGTCCAATATGTTTGAGAAACAGTGGGTTGAATAATAATGTATTTCTTTAAGTTGCAAGACTTCAGAACCTTTAGTAACTGAATATCATCCTAATGTCTGAAAGGAGATGTACTACTCAGTGAACCCTAAACCTGGTTGACAATAGCACCCCCTTTGAAGGCACATCTTGAGGGTCAGTGTTCAGTACCACACGAGATACTTGGTTAGCTGATGTCTGAGTTTCTTCTGGGTTTTAAATTCTCTGAATCTACAGTTAGTTTGTCTCTCTTCTGTTTCTTTTCTAGCTAGCTCCTGCCTCTTATCTAGAAGAGTTTGTGTGTTGTGTATAAACCTTTTGATAAAAAATGTACTCTGTTAGAAAATCCCTACATCTACTTTAAGAGAGGAGCACGGCAAGATAGTGTAAACCTGCAAGGTAGGCATTTTCCTCATTACTTTTATATTTTAGACTACATAAAGTCACAGGCAGTCAAAACACAAATAATGACTTTCCCAAACACACCCATACCCCCACCCACACACCCTTAACAAAAATATTGAAACATTTATGCTAATAGAGGGGATGATATTTCAGAAAAGAACAGTTTGCAAAAGACACAGATTTTATTCTGACAGAGGCATTTCTGAGCAAAGCAGTGCAATTAATCACAGAGCTTTAACAGCAAGATGAAAAGACAAATACTCAATGAATACAAAATGGGCACTGCTCTTCCCTTCATCTTCAGGATTACAGAAGATGTTTATCTCACTTTGCCCCACCAAGACCGATCTTTGATTTTTTTTTATTTGGCTCCTGCCAGATTCACCCTTTGCTTGATGAGGACCTGGTAAAGAAGCTGCAGTGTTCTGAGGATGGAGGGGAGGCCCTTATAGATGTTCAGGGGATAACATGGCTAGGTCTGGATTTCGCCTTTTCCTACTGAAATAGCTCCACCTGCAGAGGTGGTAGGGGGTGGGGGAATACGTGGTGGCCATCTGTAATCTCTTGGGTTGAAAGAAGAACAAGAATTCACACTGGCTGTTTTTCATATTGTAATCATTGCCTTTGTGAATTCTCTAATGTTTGGCTCGTCTGAATCTCTGTAGGTTAGCCTCCAGGTAATTTACAGCAGACAACTTACAGTGGCCTATGAGTTTGGTTTTCTTCAGATGTTTTTTCAAAAAATAATTTATGAGGCAGTGTTAGGATATAAAAGCCAAAATCTGATACCAATTTCACTTTACAATTAAATTTACATGTTCTGCTATTTCTAAGTTTTAGTTATCTGTCCACCACTCTAAATTTTTAAGAATCTTTGTCAAGTGTTCTGTTGCTTGAACTCAAGCTTATCTCTGATGAATCATCAATATTCCCATTTAGTTATTCTTGTCTTGTTAAAAAAAAGTTGGGATTAGCTGTATCCATTTAATTATATTTTTAAACTCTAAATTGAATTTTGACATTTGGTGGACAATTGATAAGTATTTCTTTTCCCAAATGAGAAAAGGTGTATTATAATATTGGCTTAATTTGGAGGGCTCATGGTTCCTCACCTTGAGTTGTCTTGGCAAGGATTCCAAACCACGCTGTGCTCCAGTTTTTGAATTCAACTCTCATTTTTTTAGAGGCCACCTTTCCTGTTCCCTTAAACTTATGCATGGTGCCTTAGTTCACTCATCGTAAGCCCTGGCACAGAGTAGATAGATACTCACTAGATGTTTGATGAGCAGAGATTCTCCCTACTCAGTCAGTGCTTGCCAAATAAATGTACAGATCAGCGCATGAACAGTGCTCCCTATAATTGTCACCACTGTCTTGCCAGTCATGTAATCATTACCTGACATACAACCCTATGTTTCTTAACAGTTGGAAGTACATTTTTATAACCTGCAAATAGGATGCTAGTGTCTAATGTTTATTTTCCGTTTTTTAAAAAAATACACAGATAAAAGAATTCTACTTAGAAGTTCTTGTACAAAATAGAAGAGATGTATCTGAACGATTGGTTCTGTACTGCAGCAGCTCAGTGAACTTTGGAAGAGATGAGGGTCCCTTCACGAAGGGATGAACCTATGGGCCTGAACCTAAGTGCCATAAAAACACTAGGTAGGATTTGTTTTGACGTGTTATGGCATTCCCCTTTTGGGACACTCGATCATTTTATGGATGAAGGATTTCCATAAAGCTTTCTGCATAATCTTCAAATTATCTTTTTTTTATAAAGATTTTATTTATTTATTTGAGAGAGAATGAGATAGAGAGAGAGAGCATGAGGGGGGGAGGGTCAGAGGGAGAAGCAGACTCCCTGCTGAGCAAGGAGCCCGATGTGGGACTCGATCCTGGGACTCCAGGATCATGACCTGAGCCAAAGGCAGTCGCTTAACCAACTGAGCCACCCAGGTGCCCCAATCTTCAAATTATCTTATGTGAAAAAGAATCTAGTGTGTAGTTGGTCTATAGTTGATTGTTGACGTTTTATAGGCAACGCTCTCGACGTGTAGAAAGATTGAACCGTTTCTGAGACTTATTGACTAGTACGTCTCCCTTGTTAAAGTCTAGTTGCGTGGGAGATAACAGGGTGCACATGGTGGGGGAAGGGGAAAGGCTCTTTCTTTCTCTGTTGTACTGACCCAGTTTTGTAATTCCCTAACAGTTTGTCTCGGTCATCACCATTCTCATTGCTTGGCAGTGTTGTTGATTTATTAAAAGCACTTGTCCATTTTAATAACCAACCTAATGGCAAAAAAACCAAAACCAAAACCAAAAAAAACCACAACCCAAATGGCTTGTTTTGGGGCTTGGCATTGAAATTTTATTTGCTGTAATTTCCCCAATAAATGACAGCATTGAGGTTTCCTCTTCCCATCTTTTTTGAGCAGGTAGTTGTATCTGTTTTTTGGCAGCACTTAAGAAGCTGTCTCTTATTGGTGATTTTGAGAATTGTTCATACTTGAATAGAGATTATGAGCTTAAGTTTAAATAGCTTTGAAATCTTTTAAAAATTGTTACATCTTTTAATATTGCATCACCACTGTCTACATTTAACATGTCCAACAATTTGAATGACCTAATATTTTACATTTGCCAATGTAAACATAGCAGTAATCAGGCAGCAAGTACTTTTCTCTGGGCCCTATCCAGGGATATAAAAAGGAACAGTAAGACATGGCAACCGTCCTTATGGGACTTGTAATAGGCTTCTCTTTTTCTCTTTAAATATTTGAGGATCAGCTTGTGTCAGTCACAGTTCAAGGTGGAAACACAATGGCGAATGAAACAGGCAAAAGTCTCCGGGGAGAAAGCAGTGAATAAGGCTCACATAATCCCTGGCCCCTTAGAGCCTGCAGTCTACAAGGGTGGAGGCAGAAAATAAGGAAATAAATAAGAAAATATGCAGTATGTTAGATGGTCATAAAAGCTATGGAGAAACTAAAGTGGGGAAGAGGGAATGTCTGAGGTGGACAGGAGGCAGTTGGTAACTTTAAATATGATGGTCATAGGAGACCCCATGGTGAAAGTTTCACATGAGCACTGGGACCAGGGAAGGGAGAGAGCCTTGGGGACCTCTGCAGGAAGAGCCTTCCAGGCAGAAATGCAAAGGTGCTGCAGGAACATCATGCCTCAATCTCAAAGCAGCAAGAAGACCAGTGTCAGGAGTGAAGTAAGCCAGAGGGAGAGTAGTAAAATGTCAAAAGCGTAAGGTGTCAGACCATCCATAATGCAGAGCCTTAGAGGTTATTGAAAGATATTCCTTCCTTTTCTTTCTTTCTTTCTTTCTTTCTTTCTTTCTTTCTTTCTTTCTTT
>NW_023270377.1:78954686-79031102 GCF_011800145.1 Mirounga leonina | reverse complement strand
TTTCTTTCTTTCTTTCTTTCTTTCTTTCTTTCTTTCTTTCTTTCTTTCTTTCTTTCTTTCTTTCACGAGGGACTGAGTCAGTTGAGCCATTGGAAGACTTTGTATCAAGGAAAAACCTGATTAATTGTATGATTTTAAAAATCACTGGCTACTGTTGGAATAAATAATAGAAGGGAGGGAAGGTTGGAAGGAGGCTGTTGCAATTCAGATGATGTTGGCTTAGATCCACGTGGTTGCAGTGGAGGTGGTGAAAGGGCATTCTTTGACTATTTGGAAAGTGTGCAGGAGGTAAGATTTACTGAGGGTAGGATGCAGGGCATGAATGAGAGAGCAGAGTCAGATGGCTGATACCTGGAAGGATTGGGCTGTCATTTACTGAGATAGAAAGCCTGAGGAGGAGCAGATTCGGAAAAGGATCGGATGGGCTTTGGACATCTTACATTTGAGATACCTGTTAGGCTTCCAAGTGGAGATATGGAATAGGTGTTGGGACTATGGATGAGTTCTGGGGAGAGGTAATTTTGGGAGCTTCACTATCTCTGGGATAGTGAAGAAATGGGAGTAGATCCACAAACATGAGGCGATTAAATCAGGGTGTCAGAGCAGAAGGAGGACAATTAAGTTGCCAATGTACGATCCTTTATTATTTCCTGTAAGTACAGAGAGAAGTAGGAATTTGTGGGCTAGAAGAGATGAAGCCACTTTCATGGAAAGTGTGAGAATTGAACTGATCTATGCAGATGGGTAATATTTGGGTAGAAAGAATGAGAGGAGGGCATTTTGGTTAAAAGGTGCTAGAATTAGCAAATTGAAAGCACAATAAGATATCACCTCACACCAGTTACCATGGCTTATATCAAAAAGACAACAAGTGTTGGTGAGGATGTGGAGAAAAGGGAACCCTTGTAACAGTATGGAGGTTTCCCCTAAAATAAAAAATAGAAATACCATGTGATCCAGTAATTCCACAACTGGGTATTTACCTAAAGAAAATGAAAACAGTAATTTGAAAAGATATATGCACCCCTCTGTTTATTGTAGCATTATTTACAATAGCTAAGATATGAAAGCAGCCAGTATCCATCAATAGGTGAATGGATAAAGAAGAAATTGCTATATATAAATAGATATAAATATATCTATACCCATCTGTATCTATTTATCTATGTATCTATCTATATAATGGAATATTACTCAGCCATAAAAAATGAGATCTTGCCATTTGCAATGATGTGGATGGACCTAGAGGGTATTATGCTAAGGAAAATAGGTCAGAGAGAGAAAGACAAATACCGTGTCTTTCAGATACCATGATTTCACTTACATGTGGAATCTAAAAAAAAAGACAAAGCAGAAACAGAGCCATAAATACAGAGAACAAACTGGTGGTTGCCAAAGGGGAATGGGGTAGGAGGGATGGACAAAATGGGTGAAGGGGAGTGGAAGGTACAGGCTTCAGGTTATGGAATGAATAAGTCACAGGGATGAAAGGTACAGCACAGGAAATGTAATCAGTGGTATTGTAACAGCACTGTATGGTGACAGATGGTAGCTATGCTTGTGAGCATAGCATAACATATAAACTTGTCAAATCCTTAGTACCTGAGACTAATGTAACATTGTGTATCAATTATACTTCAATTGAAAAAAGAATACCACAGTTCCTTAATAGGAAGGTGATAAGGGAAAACATACCAAGATCACAGTAGAATTTTCTCACAAGTGGAAGGGGTAGGATTTCTAGTCTCTGGTCTGTATCCTAAAATTATGATATGCAAATGGTAAAGAGACTTGGTCCCATTAAAATCTTGAACATTTCCTGGCACTTTGCTAACAGCTTTTCCTCCTTATCCTTGCAGCTGGTGCTGCCTTATATTTTGTAGTAACTTGAAACTGACATGTGGGGAATTTTAAGTACATATGTTATCAAAACAGATGTTCCACAGACTTTATAGACTACCAGGAGGTCAGCTCGTCTTTCAGAAAGCAGCCTGGAATTTGAATTTAGTTACCCTCATAATTTTACATTCTCCAAAGTAACTATGTGGGAAATTTAAAATTTATTAGCAACTTTCTCTTGTTCTTAGATTTTAGAGACATGGCAATTTCAGTAAACCTGAAAAAAATTATACGCTGTGCTACGTAGAGGCAGATTATTGACCAACTTTACTTGCCTGGTGATAAATCTAAGGCACATAAGTATTTTATTGCTTTCTCAGGAACTTTGGACTCCTCCTTTATAAAGGAAAAAAGTCCCGTTCTTTTTCCATGCAAAATGATAATTAAAGCAAAAATGAACTTCATAAATAATACAAAGGATGATGCGTTCAGAACAAATAGAGAAATTTCGCCTCTTGTTCCCTGTCCCCCTACTTTTTGCTAGAATCCAGACGAGAATCAAGCTTCTTTTTTATTCTGCGTAAAAGTTTCTCACTTTGTTGCAAAGGCTGAGGACTTGGGCAAAACTCCCTGAGATAAGAAAAATTATGTATTTTTTTTTTTTCATTTTACTTAAAGAACGCCTTTACAACAATGTGGTGTTGTTTGGCACAACCAGGTGTGATATTTCCATACCCCATTTTTTCCTTTGGGAAAGAGTAGGAGGCCTTGACAGTTTACCAGTCAAGCCTCATAGGTGTTGGCTGGAGAGCAGCAATCACTGAGAAGCACGCTGGGCCCCACTAGCACTATCTGGTAGAACTTTCTAGTCTCTTCTGTGGTGACAGACATCCTGTATATCTGCACTGGCCAACATGGTAGGCACTAGCCACATGTGGCTTCTACCTGAAAAGTGGCTAGTGCAGTTGAGGAACTAGATTTTAAATTGTATTTATTTTTAATTAACTCAAATTTAAGTGGCCATACATGGCTAGGGCCCACTGTCCAATACAGTAGACTTGACAGTTTGTCTTGGGCTTTCTGGAGCGTGGAATGGGTAGGTGCCCAGTGTCCCCTTGCTGCGGCATCTCTACCCCTCAATGAGTGTCCGCAAGCAGGTCTTTCATGGAGGGACTCCACCTGGGGTTACTGCTAAAGAGTGCACGTGGTACAGGACTTTGTGAAATATCTCCTTCCTGTCCTTCACAGGGGTGAGGAGAAGGAACATAAAAAGGTAAAGTGATGTTAAATGAGATCAGGTATATGTCATGGTCTTAAAGATTCTTTTCTCACTAAGGTATTTAAAAAAATAGCCTATTTGAATATTTTACGATTGATTGTGAAAGAGAATGATCCTGGGCAGTAGTGTTTAGGGGTAACATTGTGAGAAACTCATTTTCCTCATGCCTTGAAGAATTCTGTGAGGGCCCCAATTTCTTACCCTGAGGAGGATTTCTTGTTTATAAGGAGCACTCTTGGGATTCTTATTAATTTCTTGAGTTTGAGAGTGGATTATTGAAGGCCTACTGTGTGCTTTCGCATAAATGCCAACAGTGTATGTATTACTCTGGGGTAGTGATTATTAAGGGGAGGGATAAATGGCACAGGATATGAAGCTGACTGAGATAGGGCTGCTGTAAGGCGAGGGGACGGGGACAGAGAGTGGGCCCAGCCTCACAGTTCCCAGCTGGGATGTTGGTGTTACACAGTGTGCCACATTAAAAGTTCACTCCAGAAGCCTGGTGGGTCGGAGACAGTAGAGAAAGGAGGCCTTTTGCCTCTCAAAGATCAGCCTTTAGGTCTGAGGAAGTTTGACACACGAGCAGTCTTACTGTGGCTGTGGTGAGCTGGCCACCTCCTGTATGGGAAGCAGTCCCCACTGAATTTACGGAGAAAGGTGTTTAAAAAGATTTGTTGACTGATATTTCTGTGGCCATTCTGCCACTCTCACTCATAAAACTAAATGGAGCTTAGGTGCCAGGGACTGTGCTTCACTTGCCATCTAAATGAGGGGGGGAAAATGTGTACGTGGAAGAAGAAAACGAACAATAAAATCTGCCATGAGATAGATCTTGCATGAGTGGGGCAGACCGTAAATGCCATATCCCACAGTTGTCTTCCAATGCTAGGCAACACTGGTGGTATTGTCTTCAGTTAAAGAAAAGGGTTTTGAAGGCCTATCTCTGCGGGGCACACTGGGGTGGGAGAATGGTTTAGGAGAGGGCAGGGTGCACAAAAGATGAAGATGTGACAGGGCCTGCCAATTACAGAGGGATTCCTTGCAGTCAGTAGAAGGGATGCTTCACAAAATGGAAGAGGCCACTAGGAGGGGATTAGCTTTCTTCACGGGAGGGGTCCCCAAAGAGGCTCCCTGGACCCTGCATGGGAACGAGGGGACTCATGCTGGTAGAGCAGGGGTCAGAGAATTACCGACCGTGGGCCAAACCCGGCTTCCTGCTTCCTTCGTAAGTGTTTTTATCCGCACCCAGCCATGCCCATTTGTTCAAATCTTGTGCAGGCGGCTTTCACACTACAGTGGTAGAGGTGAGTGGTTGTGATGACATCCTGTGGCCCACAGAGCCCGAATTATTTCCTGTCTGGGCCTTGATAGAAAAAGTTAGCAGGGCCCTAGAAAGGATTGGATCCAGTGATACATAAAATCCTTTCTAATTCTCAGACTGTAAGGGATTTGGAACAGAAACAAGCCTTGTGAGAAGTGTGAAGGGTGCCTGCAGGGGATGGCCTTCAGCTGGGCCTTGAAGGAAACTGGCGGGTCCTGGCAGAGGAAGCCGTCCAACGTGACCCCTGGGCCAGTCTCATGGGGTTTGAGTCAGTGTTCCTTGGATGCCAAGGACAGACTCATTACAACATTCATCCGTCCATTAATTTATTCTTTATGCTTCCAGCGTATCATTGGCCAGTGTAGACAACACTCTAAAACACTTCTCTGCCTGTTCTTGGTAAAGTAAGCACAAATTCTGGCATGAGCTGTTGGCATTTTGATGATAACTTTGCTACTATGGAAATGCTCATTAAGTTCAGTGTTTATAATTGAGTTTTATGGACTTATTTTATTTTCAGTATAATGGTCTCACCTAGACACAACTTAGAATTTATTCATGTGTTCGGCTTAATTGTAGGACATAAGAAATGATTGCTGCAAAATGAAAACCTCACTGTATTTGTGGGAGATGCAGCTCGCAGTGTTAAGGATAGGATGCACATTACTATTCATGCCTTTTTAATTGATTAGCCTTTAAGGCTTCTGAAAGCCTTTAAAAGTTGTTTTGTCAACATTAGACCAGCTGCTGTGTAATTATGGTCGCTCTTCTTGCAGTTAAATTCTTTTAATAATGTGTTCAATCTGCCGATGCTAAAATGCTTTGAACCTGTGATATATACTATAGAGAGCTTTTGTTTTTACTTACAGATGGTTGGTGCCGTTTTCTGGGCAACTCCGTAGAATTCTCACAGAAATTTTAAAGATGAATTACTTCAAAATGGGAGGCAAATGAATTTGAACATCAGGTTACTCCTCCTCCTATAAAAATTATTCATATGTGACTCGAATTTTGAACTTGACTCATAACAACCTAAATATGCTCATTAAAAAAGAAAAGAAATCTCCACCCTGAAATCATTTCAAGGCTCTTTTCTCTCACTCACCAGCTTATAAATCAAAACTTCCTGGCACCAGTCAGATGGTGGTGAAAGCAGTGGGGCTGCAATAAAGATCGCTGCTTAATGAGGACCCAGACACGGTGGTTCTGCCCTCAGTGCAGGGGGCTTGAATCTGCTTGGAAACCTGAATGCGACCTTAGTGATGTATTTGCTATTTTTCAACGGAGCTCTATCCTGAAGTCGGCTATGAAAAATTATAACTAGGGACAGGGACTGGTGTCAGAAAGATGCAAACAGAAGATCCTGTGCTTCCTTCCTTTCTGTCTCCCCGCTCCCCGAGCCCCTCCACGCACACTTGCCTGCACACACACTTGGCGCAGTGTTCCTGTGGACAGGCTGCACATGTGCTTAAGGTAGATAAGGGGTAGGAGTGGTGACGAGGGTGGCTGTGGAGGTTGCTCCTGGTAGCCCAGGTTAACTTAGCTGACTTCTTCCCTAGAGCATTTTAAGAGAGACAGGCAAAGCTATTTAAACTAGAGGCACAGAACATCAGTACCTGGAGGAACAAGAGACTAGATGGGGCTACAGCTGTCTCTCTCTGGCCCTCGCCCAACTTCTAATAAGAAATGCATCTAGGGGCACCTGGGTGGCTCAGTCAGTTAAGCATCTGCCTTCAGCTCAGGTCATGATCCCAGAGTCCTGGGCTCGAGTCCCACATCGGGCTCCCTGCTCGGCGGGGAGCCTGCTTCTCCCTCTGCCTCTGCCTCTCCCCCTACTCATGCTCTCTCTCTCTTTCTGTATCTGTGTCTCAAATGAATAAAATCTTAAAAAAAAAAAAAAAAAGAAATCATCTATGTTGCTGGGAAACCATGAAGTGATACCCTCAACCACTTGTGCTCACCTTTTCTCTCCATTTTGTGGTATTCAGGGAGGCTGGGAGAAAAATGGACTTTTTCCTATATGAAGAAGCCAATCTGCTTCAAGTTTGAATAGAAGTTCAGGAATATGAATGATCTGCAAAATCTGGGGAAGAAACTAACCTTGACAGTATTGGCTTATATAATGGCGGGGCCAGCTGGAAACCATGCCCCTCGCACTTGCTCACTCCCAATGTGCAGTTCTGTGTGCCTTGGGAGCTCTTGAGCCCTAAGAATTAGGCATTTGGGAGGTTTGAGGAAACATTTGGAGGAAACAGGGACTTGTTGGCATCTACTTGTGGTGTTTATGAAGTGGCCTTTGAGATGTTGATATGAAGAGAACTAGAATTTATTTAAATAAAAGGTACCTAAATTAGTTAATATTTTATTTTAAATTATTATATAAAGTTATATAATTTATCTTAAAATTTATATTAAAATCTTTTATATAAAATTAATAATATATTTTTCCCTGTGGGACAAAACTTGTTCCTGGTAAACGACTTAATCTTTACAAAGTTATATTGAATGTTAATTCAGATGTTTTTACTATTTCAAGCTGGTAGAATGATCTACCTGGACATGGCCAAGATAACTAGAATGAATCTCAGTGTTCGATATCTAAATTCCAAAACCTGTTAATACTATAATACTTTTTTTGGGAACATCACCTTTTGCTCAGGTGCATTGTTTCCGTTGATATGATAGAAATTAGATCTGTCTTCAGGTGTCAATTATAATTGCTTGCATGAGACCTGGTCTTCTAATCAATCTTATCACATAAACCTTGTTTATGCTTTCATATAAAATGCTTATCACATTAGCATTTTATTTGCTTTCTCAAAGTCTTGCATATCGTTTTAGAAAATTGTAAACTGTCAAAACTTCTCTGAGGGCTGCAAAATTGTCTTTATCACTCCCCCACAATAATCTCACATTATCTTGAGACTACATTGAATCAGGGAGAGGACATATTGATTTTAACCTCTGGTGCTAAGACTATGCCCAGTAGTCATAAATTTATGTATACATATATGTACATATATCCATGTGTATGAGTAATCAGTTTCCAAAGAACTCCAGTATCAACAAGGCAAAGGACTTATGCACACTCAGATGGCCAAATGTCATGGAGGTCTTTGCTTCTCAAACGAATCATCTGCTAAGTCCCCTATTATATTCACAGGGACTTAGGCATAGCATCTTTTTTTTTTAATCAAGTATTTAGATTTTCTTGTCTATAAGCAGCAAAAACCCAACTCAAATTAACTTGGGAAAATTTGTTTTTAAAGGATTATCTCATGTGTGGAGCAGAATTGATCTTTTTCTTGCCCCTAATTTATTCTTTTTGTATTCTATAGGGATTGGCCTTTGCACTCTGGGTCTATGTACTGAAAGTAAATTCTTTTTTTTTTTTTTTTAAAGATTTTATTTATTTATTTGACAGAGGGAGACACAGTGAGAGAGGGAACACAAGCCGGGGGAGTGGGAGAGGGAGAAGCAGGCTCTCCGCCGAGCAGGGAGCCTGATGCGGGGCTCGATCCCAGGACCCTGGGATCATGACCTGAGCCGAAGGCAGATGCTTAACAACTGAGCCACCCAGGTGCCCCCCGAAAGTAAATTCTTATGATGCTGGTCTGCACCACCTCTCTCTTACATGATTATGTGTAGAATAATTGAAGGAAGAGTCAGTGAAATTGCTAGAAGACTAGGGCCATACCTGGGCCTCACCAGCAAGGACTTGAATGCATCTGATACTGTCTCCCTATCTCTTGGTTTCTCTCAGCATGTCAGTTTCATTTTTTTCTTACTGCAGACCAGCTGCAGATAAAATGGGAACGATGACTTCAAATCCTCCTGGGATGTATACATCTTATAGTTTATGCCACTGCATAGGACTGACTCATGCTCTCTGGTCCCAGACCAACAATCCTGGGGAAGAGAGCTGATTGACTCAGCCTGGGACAGATATCAACTTGGACCAATTAGCTGTGTCAAGGGTAGAACAACATGTACTTGTCATTGGTGGTCCTTTCCTGTGTATCAGCAAAAGGAGAATCAGTGTGGGCTAGAGAAGCTTGGTACAGGCAAAATATTTTCCTTCCTCATACATGGACACATCATGTTTCTCTTCCCAACCATGATTACCTGGCCTCTGCCAGCTACCTTCTTTCCCTCCCTCATTTCTACTTTGCATGCTATTGCTTTTGATGGTTTGGTAAATAACTTGGGGCAAAACCCTATATCTTGCCCCAAATTCCTGGGTCAGTGATGTAGAGCAGGTCTCTTCTGGTCTTTTCCCTTGAGCCCCAGTGATGCTCATTTTCCTTTTTATAATTTAGGGAGAAGTAGCAACCCAAGAGAAAGCAAATGAAAAGGTCAAATGATGAAGCTCACAATGTGCTTTAGGCCCGGGAAATAATGCCCTTTTCTAAAGGCTAAATGTTTTCTTGGGATGAATGGATTAGTCATGAGTCCAAAATTTCATGACTGCCTTAGGAGATATTTGATTCTTTATGTATGATAACATGTATAATAGTTGGAGAAAATGCCCTTTTGATTTTTCTTATGTTCTACTTTGCTTTCACTATCCAAATTCATTTGCACATACTTTTTATGCTAATAAAGTTTTCCAAACTCATTTAACATTAACTCTCCAAAATTTTTACTGGGATTCTATAGGTGGTTCAAGATGGCAATGTAGGAAGATTCTGAACTCCCCTCCTCCCACGGACACAACAAATCTGCAGCTACATATAGGAATAATTTCCCCTGAAAAAGTCCTAAAAACTAGATGAATGGTGCTTCCACAACAAAGGATAAATGGGCCATATCAAGATGCGTAGAAGAGGCAGAAATGTGCTCTTGCCAAAAACCCCTCCCCAGGCACAGCAGCACACAACCAGGAGGGATCTCAACAATATGAAACTTTCCCTGAGTAGTGAGTGATTTGTGCCCCATATTAGGAACCCCAACTCTTGGATCCTGCACTGGAGAGACCAGCTTCCAAAACATAAAACCAATAGGGATTGTGTCCAGGAGAACCATAGAACTGTGGGGGAATGGAGAACCCACCTTTAAAGGGATGACACACAGACTCACTCATGCTGAGACCCAGCACAAAAGCAGAAGTTTGAAAAGTACCTAGACTATTTGTGAAGGAGACTCATTACTAATCTTAAAGTAACTGCCAGAGGGCAGGAAACTGTTGAGACTCTTTCCAGGGATGGAAGTGCTGGCCTTTTTGTGATCTTAGTCTACTTTGCTAATGCTGGCATGGTGGGTGCCATTTTGACAGTCTTCCGCTAACTCTCTAGTACAGGTGGGCAATTCTTGCCCTCTTGCACTGCAGCTGTGCCACAATGAGCCAGGTGAACATACTGCCCACTTGGCTCCCACATGGCAACTGTGCCATAGCCATCTGGGCAAGTGTATGATCTCCCCTGTGCTGCATTCTCAGCCCTGCCCCAGCTGTTGGGCACCCACAGCCCACACAGTGGACACCCTTGGAGCACCTGGCTCTGGTGACCAGGGGGATTGCTTTCTGGGATCCACAGTTTATCTTCTATGCAAGGACACTCCTTCAAGTCTGGGAGAGGTAGCTGTTTCATGTAATACATAGAAACAAACACAGAGAATCAGGCAAAATGAAGAGACAAAGAATATGTTTCAAACAAAAGAACAAGACAAAACTTCAGAGAAACCTTACTGAAACAAAGATAAGTAATCTACCTGATAAGGAGTTCAAAATAATAGTAAAAAAGATGCCGACCAAACTAGGGAGAAGAATGGATGAGTAAGAACTTCAACAAAGAGATAGAGCTGAAGAATACAATAACTGAAGTGAAAAATACACTAGAGGAGTGCACCAGTAGATGGGCTAAAGCAGAAGAACAGATCAGTGAGCTGGAAGGCAGAGCAATAGAACTCACCCAGACAGAGCAGCAAAAAGAAGAAGGAATTTTAAAAAATGAAGATAGCTTAAGGGACCTATGGGAAAACATCAAATGGAATAACATTTGTATTATATGGGTCTTAAAAGGAGAAGAGAGAGTAAAAGGGACAGAAAACTGATTTGAAGAAATAATGGCTGAAAAGTTCTCTAATCTAGGGAAGGAAAGCGACATCCAGGTCCAGGAATCTTAGAGAGTTCCAAGTAAGATAAACCCATAGAGATCCATACCAAGACACATTATAATTAAAATGTTAAAGATAAAGAGAGAATCTTAGGGGAGCCTGGGTGACACAGTTGGTTAAGTGTCCAACTCTTGATTTCGGCTCAGGTCATGATCTCAAGGTTGTGAGACTGAGCCCTGCATCAGGCTCTGTGCCCAGTGTGGAGTCTGCTTGAGATTCTCTCTCTCCCTCTCCCTCTGCCCCTTTCCTCCCCCCTGCAGTCAATCAATCAATCAAGAAATAAATAAAATCATTTTTTAAAAAAGATAGAATCTTAAGAACAGCAAGAGGAAACCAAAGTTACCTACAAGGGAAAAACTCTCATAAGTCTATCAGCAGATTTTTCAGCAGAAACCTTGAAGGTTTGAAGAAAGTGGCATGACATATTTAAAGTGCTGAAAGGAAAAACTTCCAACCAAGACTAGTCTACCCAGCAAGATTATCATTCAGAATAGGAGAGATAAAGAGTTTTCCAGATAAGCAAAAGCTAAAGGAATTAATCACCACTAAACCAGGCTTACAAGAAATGCTAAAGGAACTTCTTTAAGCTGAAAATAAATGGCACTAATTAAAGACAAGAAAACATATGGAAGTAAAAATCTCATTGGAAAATGTAAATAATTAGTAATGGTAGTGGATTAATCACTTAAAACAGTATGAAGGTCAAAAAAAAGTACTAAAATAAACTAAAACTACAATAATTAGTTAAGGGATCCATAAAATAAAAAGATGTAAAATGTGAGATCAAAAACAAAACATGGGGTGGGTGATTAAAAATGTAGGGTTTTGTAATGTATTTAAATTTAAGTTGCTATCAACTTAAAATAGAGTGTTATATACAAAGGTTATTATATGTGATCTCCACAGTAACCACAAAGCAAAACCTTGTAATAAATTCACAAAAGAAAATAAGAAATCTAAACATAACACTAAGGAAAATTATCAAACCATGAGGGAAGAAAGAAAGAGGAGAAAGGAACAGAGAGGAACTACAAAAGCAACCAGAGAACAATAAAATGGCAAAAGTACATACCTATCGATATTACTTTATTTTATTTTATTTTTTTTTAATTTTTTTTAAGATTTTATTTATTTGAGAGAGAGAGAATGAGAGACAGAGAGCATGAGAGGGAGGAGGGTCAGAGGGAGAAGCAGACTCTCCACTGAGCACGGAGCCCGATGCGGGGCTCGATCCCGGGACTCCAGGATCATGACCTGAGCCGAAGGCAGTCGCTTAACCGACTGAGCCACCCAGGCGCCCCTTGATATTACTTTAAATATAAATGAATTAAATTCTCCAGTCAAAAGACAGAGTGGCTGTCTTTTGGATAAAAAAACAAGAGCATCATGTATATGTTGACTAAAAGAAACTTATTTTAGAAGGACACATACAGACTGAAAATGAAGGAATTGAAACAAAAAGAAGCTGGTGTAGCTGTACTCATATCAGGCAAAACAGACTTTAAAACAAAGACTATAATAAAAGAAAAAGAAGGGCATTACCTAATGATAAAGGGCTTAATCCAGCAATATATGACATTTATAAATATCTATGCACCTAACATACAAGCACCAAAATATATAAAGCAACTATTAACAGACCTAAAGGGAGAAATTGACAACAATGCAAAAATAGTAGGGGACTTTAAAACCCTGCTTACATCAATGGATAGATCATATAGATAAAAATCAATAAGGAAACATTAGCCTAAATGACCCATTAGACCAGATGGACTTGATATATACAGAACATTCCATCCAAAAGCATCAAAATACATGTTCTTCTCAGGTGCACATGGAATATTCTCCACAGTAGATCACATGTTGGGCCACAAAACAAGTTTCACTAAGTTCAAGAAGGTTGAAATCATATCAAACATCTTTTCTAACCACAATGGTATGAAATTAGAACTCAATTACAAAAAGAAAACTGGAAAAAACACAAAAATGTGGAGATTAAACAGCATGCTCCTGAACAACCAGTGGGTCAATGTAGATAATCAAAGAAGAAATAAAAAATACCTTGACACAAATAAAAATGGAAATATAACATACCAAAATTTATGGGATGCAGCAAAAACAGTTCTAAGAAGGAAGTTCATATAAATAAAAGCCTACCTCTAGAAACAAGAAAAACTCAAACAGCATGTATCCACACCCCAAGGAACTAGAAAAGAACAAAAAAGCCCAAAGCTAGTGAAGGAAGAAAATAACAAAGATCAGAGTGGAAAGAAATACAGACTAAAAGGATAATAGAAAAGATCAATGAAACTGAAGAGCTGGTTCTTTGAAAAGATAAACAAAACTGACAAAACTTTAGACTCATAAGAAAAAATGAAGACTCAAATAAAATCAGAAATGAAGTTACAACTGATATCACAGAAATACAAAGGACCATAAGAGACTACAGTGAACAATTACATGCCAACAAATTTGACAACCTAGAAGAAATGGATAACTTACTAGAAACATACAACCTACCAAGACTGAATCCTGAAGAAAGAAAAATATCTGAACAGACCCATCACTAATAAGGAGATTGAATTAGTAATCAAAAACCTACCAATAAAAAAAGTCCAGGACCAGATGGTTTCACTGGTAAATTCTACCAAACATTCAAAGAAAAATTGATACCAATCCTTTTCAAACTCTTCCAAAACATGGAATATGAGGGAATGCTTTCAAATTTATTTTATGAGGCCAGCATTACTCTGATACCAAAACCAGACAAGGACACCACCAAAAAAAAAAAAAAAAATACAGACCAAGTCTTCTGATGAACATACGTGGAAAAATCCTCAACAAAATATTAGCAAACTGAATTCAACAATACATTAAAAAGATCACACACCCTAATCAAATGGAATTTATTCTAGATATGCAAGGATGGTTCAAAATCCACAAATCAATCAATGTGATATACTACACTAACAAAATAAGCAATGAAAAGCATATGATCATCTCAATAGATGTAAGAATAAATATATTGGATTTGATATATACAAGTATTTTGGTAAAACCCAAAATGGTATTTTGATAAAAACCCAAATAAGTGTGTAGAGAGGGAATGTAACTTGACATAATAAAGGCCATAAAATGGCAAGCCTGTAGCTAACATCATACTCAGTGGTGAAAAGCTAAATGCTTCTCCTCTAAGATCAGGAACAAAACAAGGACATGTACTCTCCTCACTTTTATTCAACATAGTTCTGGAAGTCCTAGCCAGAGCAGTTAGGGAAAAAAAAGAAAAGAAAAGGGATAAAAAGTATCTAAATTTGAAAAGAAGTAAAATTGACATGCTATGTAGATGACATGATACTATATATAGAAAACCTTGAAGACTCCATAAAACAACAACAACAAAAAAAAAACTGTTAGAACTAATAAAAGAATACAGTAGAATTGCAGGATACAAAATCAATACACAAAAATTTGTTGTGTTTCTATATGCCAATAATGAGCTATCAGAGAAATTAAGAAAACAATCCCACTTATAGTTGCATCAAAACCTAAGAATAAATTTAATGAAGGAGGTGAAACTTAAAAACAGAAAACTGTAAGACATTAATGAAAGAAATTGAAGAAGACACCAATAAATGGAAAGATATTTTGTGTTCCTAGATTGAAAGAATTAATATTGTTAAAATATCCATACTACCCAAAGCTATCTAGAGATTCAGTGCAATCCCTATCAAAATTCCAATGGCAGTTTTCACAGAACTAAACAATTCTAAATTTATATGGAAGCACAGAAATCCTGACTAGCAAAAGCCATCTTAAGAAAGAAGAACAAAGCTGGGGGCATCATGCTCCCTGATTTCAAGCTGTACTGCAAAGCTATCATATTCAAAATAGTATGGTTTTAACATAAAACAGACACATAGATCAGTGGAACAGAAGAGAGCCCAGTAATAAGCCCACACAAGTACAGTCAATTTATGACAAAGGAGGCAAAAATATACAATGGGGAAAGGACAGTCTCTTCAATAAATGATGGGAAAACTGGACAGCTATATGCAAAACAAACTGGACCAGTGTCTTACACCATATACAAAAATTAACTCAAATAGGATTAAAGACTTGAATGTAAGACCTTGAAACCATAAAACTCCTGGAAGAAAACATGTAGTAAGCTCCTTGACATTGGTTTCAGTGTTTTTTTTTTATTTGGTTCCAAAGGCAAAGGCAACAAAAACAAAAATAAACAAATGTGACTATATCAAACTAAAAAGCTTGCGTACCTGAAGGAAATTGTCAACAAAATGAAAAGGCTACCTACTGAATGGGGAAGATTTTGCAGATCATATGGCTGATAAAGAGTTAATATTCAAAATATATAAAGAATTCATGCAATTCAATAACAAATAACCTAACACATGAGCAGATCTGAATAGACATTTTTCCAAAGAAAGCATACAGATGACCAACAGACACATGAAAAGATACCTGCCATCACTCATCATCAGGGAAACGCAAATCAAAACCACATGAGATATTACCTTACACCTGTCAGAATGATTATTATCAGAAAGACAGGAAAAAGCAAGTGTTGTCAAGGATGTGGAGAAAAGGGAACCCTTGCACACTGTTAGTGGGAATGTAAATTGGTGCGACCACTATGGAAAACAGTGTGGAGGTTCCTCAAAAAACTAACATACCATGCAGCAATTCTATTTCTGGGTATCTATCTGAAGAAAATGAAAATACTAACTTGAAAAGATACATGTAGCATTATTTACAATAATCAAGATAAGGAAACAGCTGTAGTGTGCATTGATAGATGTATACACACACATACATACACACACACACACACACAATGGGCTACTTAGCCATAAAAAGAATGAAATCTTGCCGGATGCATCTTGAGAGTATTATGCTAAATGACATAAGTCCAAGTAAGACAAATACTACATGATTTCACTTCTATGTGGAATCTAAAAAACAAAAATAAAAAAAACAAAACAAAACCCAGGCTCATAGATACAGAGAACAGAGTACTGGTTGCCAGAGGGGGTGGAAGTTGGAGGGGAAAAATGGGTGAAGGGGATTAAGAGTTACATACTTTGAATTATGAAATAAATAAGTCATGGGACTATAAAGGACAGCATGGGGAACACAGCCAGTAAAATTGCATTAACTCTGTATGGTGACAGTAGGCAATTAGACATTGTGGTGATCGGTTTGCAGTACATAAAATGTGAAGTCACTGTGTTGTACACATGAAACTAATATTATTGTATGTCAATTATTGTTGAGGAAAAACATAAATAAAAATTTACTGAGATTCTATCTGTGTTCACTGAAATAGGAGACATCCTTTTTTTCCCCAAGTTAATGGTGCTAACCCACTTACGTTCTACTCTGACAGCCATTCAGTAGTAACGCATTCCCCAAGGAGTCGTGGTTGATTTTTGAAATCTTGTATTTTCAGCTGCTGCCTTGTGATCCCACCCTGATTGGCGTTTGACCATTGAATTAGATTTTTCTCCTGCTAAAGAGGGCTTTATGAGCTTTAACTTCAAGTGCCTGTTTCACAGTCTGATGTTTGCATTATAATTGACACCGAGTAAGCACTTTTTGCTGGAAAAGGCATTGTCTCCTAGGATTGAGGGAGGATTTGGACAGAGTTACCAGACATTCTTTTTTAGGGTTCAATTTAGTGTCCTTCTGGGTGGCTGCAGAGGTGGGCACATTTGTAAGAATCTCACCTGGTTCATGTTAACATGCTTATTTTATTTCTGCCATTAGTGGTGATTATATTCCCTGAGAGCTGTTTCTCTGGGCTTATTGACTGATATGGCCATAAATATATTCCTGAAAGGGAAAACTGTAGCTGCTTCAGCACAGATGGGACAAAAATAAATGTCCCACTGCTTTAGCATTACAAATGATAATCCCACTGCAGCATGAAATTTAAGGTGGTGATAGTTCAATTTCTATTGTGGTTTTGTTTTTGTTTTTGTTTTTTTGACATGATGGCAGAAATAAATAGAATTTAAACAAAATTAATCAAGCAATTTTTGCTAAACATATTGTGTGCATGGTTCATCCTCTGCCCCCTTGGTTTATATATTATATTTCAAAAACAGCTCTGATATTCTTTTGTTATGTTCTTTAATTACTGAAAATAAAGAAACAAAAATTGTCATTTCTAGGACCCCATGGGGGTGTCCAAGCCAAGAGGGAGAAGCAACTGGAGGAGAGTATGGCAGGCACGGTTCCTGGTACATAGGAGGCATGCAGTGCTTGTCAATGCCCTTGTCTTTCCCTTTCTAGCTCTAGCCATTTTGTTTGAAAATCAGGACCCATCAGATTTTCTGTTAGTGGCTGGAGGAAGCAACTGAAACTTCTGAGAAGGAAATAATGACTCCGATATTAGACCCATGTGATGTTAGAACAGGAAAGGAATTTAATGATTATCTGATACCCCCTCCGTCTCGATTCACAGATGGGGAAACTAAGGCCTCAAGGGGTCGAGCAACTTCTCCAACAGTCACAACGCTAATAAATGTCAGAAAAGGACCTGAGCCCAGATTCTCTGACTCCAAGTATTAGTTCTATTTAGATTTTCAGACACACAGGTGTCATTTTTGCATGCTTTTCCAATTTGCTAAACAATCAGAGTTAGTACCCTTAAGGGTTCTAATCAGCACATCCAAACGCATCCCTCCCTAAAGCGCCCCCTCTTTCTCTGTTCTCTGCATCACTTAGTGGCATCAGCAAACACCAGTTGCCTGAGCTAGGCATCTCAGCATCACTTTTGTCTCCTGCTTGTATTCAGTTAGTCACTTGGTCCCATTGATTTCCCTTTGGAAATGTGTCTCAGATCCATCTTTGCTTTCATTTCCTGCACTTCTTTCTTAATTTAGTCTTTCTTCCTTTTTTCCTTGCACTACTGAAGTAGCTCTTAAATTGGGTTCTGCCTTCTGCCATTCACTCTCCTCACTGCCTCTGGAGTTTTCTTAGTAAAACATAAATCTGAAGGATGGGTTCAACAACCTTCGATGGCTTTTCATTCTGTCAAGTCCCTCTCCCTTGTGGTTCTTCATGATCTGGCCTTAACGTCCCTCTTCAACATTCGCTTCTGTCATCAGCTCCTCCCTTCCACTCCCTGGCTGTAGTCGCAGCCACCCATTCAGTACTCCCAGCCTTTCCATGTGCTTTCCCAGGACACCCTTCATCACCACCAGTTGAAGCACATGCCAATGACCGGTTCTCTGCACGTATCGTGTTCCTAATGAGGTTTCTCTTCCTTTCTTGGTTGAGTAAATAAATCCTTCCTCCGTTACCCCGGAGTACTTTATTAATACTTCTCTAATAGCCCCGAGTGGTGTAGTCTGATGTGCGCTACGATTAGTTCTCTTTATGTCTAGTTTATTCACTAGTCTGTGAACTTCTTAAGCTCAGCGGTCTTATCAAATTCATTCCTGTATCCTTGGCACCTGTGGGCAGACTGAATAATAGACGCCCCCCCCACCCCCCCGCAAAGAGGTCCACGTCCTCATCCCTGGAACCTGCAAATATTACCTTAAATGGCAAAACGGATTTTGTACGTGTGATTAAGTTAGGGATCCTCATATGGTGATTATTCTGATTATCCTGGTGGGCCCAATGCAATTACCAGGGTCCTTTAAGAGGGAGGCAGAAGGGTCAGGAGCAGAGAACGTGATGTGATGAGGGAAGCAGGGGGCGAGAAGAGATAATCCATGGAAGCAGAGATTGGAATGATGTGCTTGAAGAGAGAGGAAGTGGTCATCAGCCAAGGCCAATGCAGGGGGCCACTAGACGCTAGAAAAGGGAAGGGAATGGATTTTCCCTCAGAGCATCCAGAAGGCACACAGCTCTGCTGACACTTGATTTTAGCCCAGTAAGACCCGTTTCAGACTTCTGACCTCCAGAACTATGAAATACTAAGGTTATGCCATTTGGAGCTACTGAATTTGTGATCTGTTACAACAGCCATAGGAAACTAATAGAGCACCTAACACACACCTAACACAAAGGACTCAGTATGTTTGCATCTTATCTCGATTAAGCAGAGAATTGTTCCTGATGCTCATTTAGTGCCTTTCATTATTATGGTAGCTAACATTTATTGAACGTTTTACTATGTGCTGCCCACTTGCTAGCACTTTATACATGATCCTCATGATCACCCAGTGTCGGAGTGCTGTGATTATCCCTCCTTAGCAGGTGAGGAAACTGACTCACAGTGTTTTAAATAATTTGCCCCAAATCCTACTCCCACAGATGAAGGCACTGGGACTTGAAGTGAGTAGCCTGGCTCCTGGGTCTTGGTTACACCTCTTTCTTTTTTTCTGATCATGTACTTAAATCACATATATAGCATTTGTGTTTGCTATCCCAGTGTGATACAGTGTGAAGAAAACTGGAAGAGCTAGATATGAGTATCAGTGCCTTCAGTAATCAGTTGGCTCTGGAAATGTGCGCAAGTCAGCTCACCTAGATCTGTGTGCCTGTCTTTTTCAAATCTTTCCTTTTCTGCTTACCTCCAAGAGTTAATGCAAGGATCGAATGATAAAACACATGTGAAAGTGCTTTGGGAAGTTATCAGACACGACACGCATGCTACTTATCAGTATATATTCGGCAACTTGCATATCATCCACAGATTCCTCTGTACCAGGGTTACCTGGCTGATTAGCTATGATGTCTGACTCCTTTGGTAAGTAGATGCTTAATAATACTTGATAAATGCATTTGATAAAGATGCTCTTTTGCTCTCTTGGTTATCATTCTTATATTTTGGATCATTGACACTAAAAATCAGAGCTACAATTTAGTCTTTTGCATAGAACTTAATTTTCTCCCCTTTTAAAATGAATCCTTTTCATTGCCCCTGGAGAGAATATTTGTATCTTGTAACTCTCAAGATTTATAGTAGACTTGCAGTGATTTCAGCACCTTTTCAGTAGGGTTTTTTGGGATAAGGGAACAATTAGTCCCTTGAGAATGCTTGTTGTTTGTGGTGGAGAATCTTAGGCTGGTGATGAGTTGCAAATCATGGGGAGTTCAGCAAGATTGGGAGTTTGAAAAGAAAGCCAGTAAGGTGAATTTTATTCTCTTTCTCCCTGCCCTGCCTTAGCCTGCAACGTTACTTCTTCCTTTAAGATGCTTTCATAGCTAATAGCCTGCTATTTTGATTTTGAGATTAGTTGAGATCACCAGGATGATGGGAGGCTAAGATCTAACATGACTGGACCTGAAATGATTGGCAGGTTCTCAACTTTTTGAAAAATTAATAAGCTTCAGGGTGACTGGCTTTGGACTGGCTTTGGTTAAGATGATACCCGATTTTTTGTAGTACCTTGCTTTGATTTATTGTTTCTTTTGTTTGCCTGTCAGATATCCCCACTTACACCATAGAGTCTACCGAGCACCAATGCTTTATGCATGTTCAGTGCAAGTCAAGCTATCCCAAATCATATAACATCCAAACATAAAATGATACTGTGATAGGAATCCTTGTGGATACATTGTTTCTTTTTGATTATTTCCTTGGGATGGGTTCTTCGACATAGCATCAGCTGACCAAAGGTATGAACTTAAAAACAAAATTAAAGACCAAACTGACAAAAAATGCTGATACATATTAATAGACTGCTCTCTCTAAGGACTGTACTAATTTCTACTCTCACAATCATGTATGAGAATACTTAACTCACTGCAACCTTGTCTGTGCTCATTTAGTCAATAAATATTTATGGCATTCTCCCAATCTTCCAGGTTTAGACATTTTTCAGAGGTTTCTAAAAGCACCCCGGGTGATTCAAAGTGTGGCCAGCTGAGAATTGCTGGTTTAGTTGATGGGAGAAAGATAAGAAAAGAGGTTTTCTCTCACACTACTTCTCTGTGGTCTGAGTATCTCTTATTATCCCCCTAAGATAGAATAGATCGGTCACATTAGGTCACTCCTGATTGTTTGTTTGTTTGTTTGTTTTCACATAGGATGTGTTCCTAATGAGCAGTCCCTTCATACTGAGTCTATCACCATCTTGGAACAGCAATTCACAGTAGTGTCAGCTGTAGGCTTATTAATGTAATCCTGCACCCATGCAGTGTTTTCCAAGGTTCAAGTAATTCTGCTCGTGGTGTTACCTTTTAACAGAACAGTGCGTTCTTGCTTGCAAAGTTCTTCACTAATATTATCTCATTTAACTACTGCAATAACCTTGAGAATCTGACGTTTTCACTCTTTTCACAGAAAAGGAAAAATAAAATAATAAATGACTTTTCTCTAAGGTCCCACAACTAGTAGTCATGTGTTAGGAGCTGACTCAGATCAGCTCTTCTGACTTCAAGGTCAAAGTTTCTAATTCTGTGTTGCAACCTGCCTTTGGAATTTTTCTAGTTCTGCTCCTGTTATAATACACAAATGCATCCGGTTCTTAGATTATTAGGGCTCTTTCATTTAGTGTCTGCAGGTTTTACTGTGCCTTTTTTATGTTCATTTTCTTCCCTATATGCTCATCTAGAATTCTAAGCACCTAGAGTAGTGTTTCTGAACTTCTTTCATTATCTCTTCCTCCCCGAGGAAAAAAAATAATTTAATTAATTCTTTCTAATGAGAGAAATTAAATACTGAGGAATAAGATCTTGTCAAGTAAGATGAGCTTTGGCGAGTCTCAAATTAGTGGTATGTATAAGATTTTTTGTGTGTCCTAACAAGCAATTTTCATCTTGGGGCTCAAAAATACTGTTAATGGGCAAACCAGTTGAGGTGACCTTACCCCTGACTATCAGGACAGAGAGCTGGGTTGTAGAACTTACAGATGGAACTGGCATATATGGGTAGCTAGTGGTACACATATGAAGCTGACATTGCTCTTTAGCTGAAGGCTATTTAGAAAGCCATAAACCAATAATAGCTACCTATGAAGAATCAGTGCTTTAATGTGAGTTGCTAATAATTTAAATATGCATTGCGTGTGATAGACCACTGGGAATTTGTTTTCCTTATACTGTATAGGTCATATGGATTATGTTTTTCCCTTCCACCCACTGACTGTTTTTTTGTTTTGTTTTGTTTTTTGTTTTTTTAAATGAGCTTTGTATGGGCTCTTGTCTACATGTTGTCACAACTCTGGGCTGAACTTTTAGATTTACTAGTATCAGATTTGTGGCAGTTACACGTTTCCGTTTATAATTTTAGAGAAATAAATGCTGACATGTTGAGAGATAGAAAAACACTGCATTGGTAGATAAGGGCTGTCCCATGCTGGGCTTGACTGGCTGCCACCAACTCTGACATCCTCTGACCCTTGGCATAGAAAGAATGTAAATGAGCAGGAATCAGGGGCCCCAGGTAGCTTCTGTTTGTTTTTGCAAGAGAGCCAGATCTAAGTGATTTGAGAGGGTGCCAGATTTTATGGATGTGGAGCTAAAGAAAAGAACAAGGATGACAGGAAGGAGCCCAGGAATTGGGGGGGAAGGGGTGTACTTGCAGGGAGTAGAGGATGGTAGATAAGGAGGCTTTCATTCATTTCTATGGGTAGAATTTTTAAGATTAACATGTTAATTTCTTTATTGAAGCCAAACAAGATTTTTGAGTCATTTATCAGGGCTCATAGAGTGCCTATTTATAGAAGTCAGAATAAAAGTAAATGAACCATGAATGCTAACATGCATCTAGCAAATTTAATAAGATTTAAAAGTTAAATAAACCAATGGAGCCTGCAGTTTTCTCCAGAGCCCCTTTACAAGTTTTCACCTTGTTCCCTTTCCCCCCTTCATCTTACACAATGTTTTGTGTGGATTCTTTTAGCTTCATTTTTTAGAATGCTAAAGCTTGTTTTTTAGAGGGTATTTCAATTTTTGTCAAACATTTATTTGATGACGGCTTTCTATTCAACCTGCTGATAAATGGAAATTCTTTTTTCCAGGTATCTATATTTCAATAGGGATGAAGAAAATTGTATTAGTTACCCTTCATTGCATAACCACCTGCCACAGGTGGGTGGCTTCCAACATTTTCCGTGGGGTATGGCTTGGATGGGTTTCAGGGTCTCTTACAAGGCTGCAGTCAGTTGTTCACCAGGGCTGGAATCTTATCAGAAGGCTCAGCTGGGGAGAGATCCATTTCTTTTTTTTTTTTTTTTTTAAAGATTTTATTTATTTATTTGACAGAGAGAGACACAGCAAGAGAGGGAACACACACAGGGGGAGTGGGAGAGGGAGAAGCAGACTCCCCGCCAAGCAGGAAGCCAGATGCGGGGCTCGATCCAGGGACTCCAGGATCATGACCTGAGCCGAAGGCAGTCGCTTAACCAACTGAGCCACCCAGGCGCCCGAGAGATCCATTTCTAAGCTCACATAATTCAGTTTTTTCAGAACTTTGAGAGCTTCAGTTCCTACCTGCTTTGGAGGCCACCTTCAGTTCCTTATTACATGGGCCTCCCCAACTTTTCAACTTGTTTCATCCAAGCCAGGAAAAGATACATTCTATTAAAAAGACATCCCAGCACCTTTGTCGTATTTGGTTGGTTGGAAACACATCACTAGGCCTGCCCACACTAAAGGGAAAGAGATTACACAGGGCATTAATAACAGATGCGACCACCTTAGGATACTCTGACAAGAGATATATGGCTCCATTTCAACAAGCCTTTAAGATCTTGGGTTCCTTTTCTTGAGGGAAGGGACTTTGTCCTTTCTGAGTTAAAATACTTGTAGAACCTTTACTAGGTGGTGGTCGGCACTTTCTGCTAAACCAGGTTTTGCAGCTGTGGGCCAGCACTGTGCATGTAGGACAAGACCACTCTTTAAACAAATGTATATAGAGAACCACCCCCTTGAAATGTCTCAAGCAAGAGAAAGAAAAAGCCCCTTAGCTCTATCAAAAACAATGGCAGAAAACATACCCTCATCTTTTCCGCCTTCATTTCAAAGCTGATGCATTCCAGGGGCTGGGCTTCCCTGGGCTCTTTATTGGAATTGGCCCTTATTCTGGACAGAGGGACATAATCAGGGACTGTACTTTGAAAATAGAGACTCGGTGACCTTCCTCCAGGGTGAGGTTATAATGGTGAATGGGTGCAGGTGAGGCTTTATCCAGCTTTAAGCTGGTCCCCCACAGCCCATCATTAATTTCTAATACTTGCAACACAACTCTCCTGGTAAGACCTTAATCCTCATAAAGTCTCATTCCTCTATTAAGACGGTAACTATATACTTTGCTCATGCTGTCACATTTTTGTCACCTTGAAGTCTTTGTTTGAATCAAAAGAGTCCTTTTCCTTGGATTTGCCTGGAAGATTAGTTCTCCAGATTAGCCTAAAGCCCATGAGTAGAAGTAGTAGTCCCTGTGTCATCTTAAATACTTAGGGACAATTCATGGGAACAACTTAATCTGGAGTGTTATGGGGATTTTGTTCTCACTTGTTAATTAACAAACTCTTTTGGGGAGTTGAGACCTGAATACCTGATTTCAGGTGACTCCAGGATGTTATTATCTTAAAGCTCGTTTAATCATTAATTTGCAGGAGCATTTGAAGAGTTTGGTTTTGTTAAAAAAAAGTATTCATTTCTACAAGCCAATTTATATGATGTTCAAGAAGATAAAACTCATTCACTGTAATATAGGCCAGAAGAGTGGTTACCTCAGGAGAGGGTGGGGACAGGGCAGAGGCATGAACTTCCTGGAGTGCTGGAAATGTTCGATATCTTGTTCAGGGTGGGAGTTACACAGGGGCAGACGTATGTCAACATTCACAGAGCTCTACATCAGTGAAAAAGGAAAAATTTCTCATCTAGTTTATACCATCATTTTCTAAGATCATAGACTTTGTTATAAATCCTCAGTGTAAGCCTTTGGAGGGTTTTAAGATGGAATAGGGAGTCACATGATCAGATTTGTACTTTGAAGAGCTCTCTCTGGTGGTTGCTGGAGAAAGGATTGGCAGGGACAGGAGTGAGACAATGACAAGGGCTCGGGAGGCTGACTCAGTGGTCCAGCGAGAGACAGTGGGCCCTTGGGGAGAGAAGACAGAGGGATGGGTGGGCTATAGGAGAAGGAGGTGTTGAGGATGACTCCCCAGAGTCCAGTTGTGTGGAGGGAGAGACCATTGCCTAGAGTTCAAGAAGCCAGCTGGAGGCAAGGTAAGCTTCAGATACCTGTGAGCCAGCCTTAGTGATGAGAGTGGGTAATTAAATTAATGAGTCTGGAGTTAGAAAATAGGTCTGGGCTGAAGTTATAAATTTGGGAGTTGCTGGTGTGGTATTTAAAGCAGTGGGAGGGGCACCTGGGTGGCTCAGTCGTTAAGCGTCTGCCTTCGGCTCAGGTCATGATCCCAGGGTCCTGGGATCGAGCCCCGCATCGGGCTCCCTGCTCAGCAGGAAGCCTGCTTCTCCCTCTCCCACCCCCCCTGCTTGTGTTCCTGCTCTCGTTGTCTCTGTCAAATAAATAAATAAATAATCTTTAAAAAATAAAAAAATAAATAAAATAAAGCAGTGGGAGTGCATGAGGTCACTTTGGGTGAGAACATAGAGTTGGAAGACAAGAGATTCTAAGACTGCCCCGGGGAGTTGCCACATTTCACTGTCAGGCAGGCAGCAATCAGAATAGGAGGCTACAAAGGAGTGCGAGAGAGGTAGAAGGACAGCAAGGTGACTGCGATGCCGTGATGCCACGGTGTCCAAGGGAAGAGTGTTTCTAGAAGCTGAGTGCTCAACTGTGGTGTATGTTGCGGTAAGTCAAGTAAGTTGAGGACTGAACTCCTCAAGTGAATTGAATAGTGTGGAGGCCATTGGTCACCTTGGCCAGAATGGTTTATGTGGAGGTGTGGTGGTAGAAACCATACTAATGTGAGGTAAAAACAGATTTTTTTCCCCCTGCAGGGTATTTATTGCTTTATTCCAAACATTCCAATCAGTTCTTTATGTAACTTTTAATTGTGTAACACCATTTAAATTGACATTTAATTCTACAGCACGGTGTAAAAGGGAGTAATTGGGGTCCCAGTTTCTTCATTGTTCTCATCAAAGAAATTAAATTTAGAAAATACTGTGGGAAATTATTTTCAAGTCCATATATTTGCTCTGTAGGATTTTTGAAGAGATCATTTTCATGGTCCATTCCTGCCCCCACGCAGAAATGAACTGCATGATACTTGATTCATGTTGCTTTAAAGGGCAAACTATTGAGTGAACTTTCTTGAGAAATTTAGAACTTCTCTAGCTGATATTGAGGCTAAGTATCCCTCTAGGCTAAAAGACCAGCATCTTTTCTTAAACCTATTACAGGAATCCCAATAATGGAAAGAAACCAGGGCAGGCAGTGCTCATGTCACATTATTTCAGAAATCAAATATACTGTTTTTTGTTGACGTAAATGCCTAGCTTAAAAAAAGGTGGTGGGGGGGAACGTCTCACAACTGTGCTCAGGTCTTTGGTGTAGGAAGAGTTTTGTGATTATGATGCATAATGTTGTTTTGGTCAACAACATTGGAGGTACACAGTGGAAGTGTGACTTTTATATGCTGGAGAGTAGTGGTGACCCCTGGATCCTGAGTGGTCCACTGTCCTGGGAATGAAGACACCATCTGAGTCCTACCTAGAGCCTAGCAAGTAGTGGATACCCAAGGGATGTTAAATGTTGAAGAATATTACATTGAATGGAAAATCCATCCCTGACAATCTCCTTTCTCTTGCTTGCTTTCTGAGTCTTGGGCTCTTAAGAGAAATGATCTGTATTAAATTTCTTACTCCACTTAGGAGATTCTGCTGAGAATTGCAAGGTCAGATCTGTAGTGAGGTTCTTTATACAGTGGTATCAAAGGGAAGGTGGTTAACATCCTGCTTAATGGAAAGGTGGCACACATGAGGCTTTTATTATAGGTGGTTAATATTTTAGGATCAAATTTGATTTCATGACATGGGTCATGTTTAAAAAATATTGTATATACATTTGGTTTTTTTTCTTTTTAGCATGTGCTAGAATGACCAAAGAGGGGAAATAGTGAAGAGCTTCCTTATTTCTGGCACTATGCCAAAGTCTCAGGGAGGGTTGGATATTCAGCTTGGTCCAAGTAAACTGGAGTCTTCAAGGGTCTAGAGAGACTTGGGGGGAGTGTTCACGACCCATCAGAAGAGCTGTTTCCCAGACTTACTTTAGGGTTTACTTTAGATTAGGATCAGAGGGCCTTTGCACATCTTGTTTTTTAGATGGGGGTGGGATAGGTGTAGATTTATTTTGGAGGTGGCCAAAACAGCACTTGCCTTGATTTCTTGAGAATTTTTCGTCAGTGTGAAAGAACCTTGTACATAAGTGCCCATGTATTTAGCATGCATATTTTTGTGTATTTTTGACAGAGGTGGTATCAAACTAAATTTTTCTGGGACTTGTGAGGCTGGGTCCTGGAGCTGTTGGAGGTAGATGTGGTTGTGAGTGGGGAGGAAGTTGAGTGAGAGGTTTCTTTACCTCTGAAGGTTAGTCGATGATGAGAATGAGGCCCCCTGGGTTTGGTCACCTGCTGAAACGGGGGCCTGCTCCCTGTCTTGGCATGATGAACATCAAGCCCAGAAAGTCCATATGTACTCTTTGACCCCAGAGTCCCAACAGTCTCAAGCGAGGTGTAGAATGTATCTTTTCTAAACAGGATCAGGAAGGTAGAGTTCTCCTATTTGTTCTCTTATGTTCTCTTGTCTCCTTGCCTCTTCCACACCATGCTCTCTTGTAGGCTCACGGTTATCACTGAGACCAACACACTGAACTTTCCTCCCGAGTGCCCTGAAGGGACCATTTTGTTACTATTATTGCTGCTGTTATTATTACTATTACTACTATTGCCAAGAGGCAAGGAATTGGCTTTGACAGGTGGGAGGAGGACCCCAACAAGAGAGTGTGGCTGGGCTGACAGGGAGCCCTTGCCCTGAGATACGAGAGCATTATATAAGCTATTACTAATGAGAACAATGTCATAAATATGCAAAGCATATGGAATTGGGTGTCTAGTTCCAAAAACGCTACCGCTGCAAAATTAAAATTGCAGCATTTTCTTAGTGCATAAGCCAAGTGTTATTTTAGCCTGAGAGGAGGCAGCTGAGCTGGAGGTACTGAACACACCTAAACAAATGTGACCCTGGATAGAGCTGCAAAAACACAAAAGGGCTGCATGCTGGCATAGAGATCACCTCAGGGCTGAAACAACAGAAACTGAGGTTGAGCCCTGTCTGCCCGGGTGTGTGGTTTGCCCTGGGTCTGTTTTGGAGGCCTTGGGAAAACAGCTCTACAGACAGACTCCGGATTTGCAATCCAAAACCTGAACAGAAGAAACAGGTCTCCCAGGCCTCACAATCCTGAAGGGCTTTCTGGCTGTTAACTCACATTGTGCAATCTAGTTGTATGCCCCGCCTTTCATGTGAATACTAGCAAAATAAATAGAGGTAGTGGGTCCTCACCAGCCCCCCACCGACCCCAGCAGTTTTTTCTCCACTGCCTCTGACCTTCTCCTTAGTAGGTGGGGCCCTTCTAATCTGGAGAAACCGTTACAGGAATGGTGAGAGAACAAAGGTTTGGGGCCTTGGAACCTACACACCCATCTGTAAAAGGCTACTACTAATCGTAACTACTGGGCAATGCTGTAATAAGAAGTAAATGCAACTAATTGTATTATTTAAGTGCAATGTAAAAATGTATTATTCTCAGATGCCTTACCTATGTAAAGGGTCTAAGTGTAATACATGACCATGCTCACCGTGTCCTACCTACTGTCCTGTGGGCTTTAGATACAGTATCTCGTGGGCAGTAAGCAACTTAATCCAAGTGCACACAGCTCATGAGGAGCAGAACTGAGATCTGAAATCCTTAGAAGTGACAGTAGAGCCTCTGTGTAACCAGTGCTACTGTCCCTAATATTTAATATTTAATATCCCTGTTTGATAGCTATAGTACTGAGTAAATTCATTTAATTATAGAATAGGCCAAAACTTGTGCGTTCCTCTCTCTTGGCTTTATACAAACTGCCCACCGTGCAGTCCCCAAACACCATACCTTGCATCTTCCTTGCCACACTGGTGCCAGGAGGGGGCATTAAATCAGACCTCCCCTGTGCATGGTTATGCCTATATGAGCCATCTGCTCTAGGATTCCACTGTTTTAACCAGGTTTTAGGCCACTGCTGCTAAGAGAAGTGGTGGCCTCCGGTTTAGGACTTTGTCTACAAGAGAGATGAAGAGTCTATTCTGCTTTGAATTAGGCAAGTGATTTTTCTGTGGCTATAAAATAGGTGATTTGCGGTTTTTTTCTTTCTTCCTTCCTTTTTTGGGGAAATGTGCTGAAACATGGGGGCTCTTGGGTCTGGTGGTAAGTTCTGGTGCACAGAGATGGTGCGGGAATCTGGCTGCTTTGCCTAATGCCTTGAGAAAGCTGCAGTTGCTAACCAGGTCCTAGGCTGCAGGGGGCGCTGCGCACAGTAGCTGCTCTCTCAGACTTTGAGGAGCGCTGCGGGAGGCCAGAGCATGGTTCCCAGGCTCTCTCTTTAAGGCTCTGACCTTGAAGGCACGGTGACTCTCATGTGCCACGTAAGGATGTGAGTGTAGAAAAGCAAAGCAGTGGAACTCTGTTAGGGCCCCTCTTGCGCCTCCAGTCTCCATATCTTCATCTTTGTTCGCTGGCTCTGTGCTCTTCCTGCCCTGGAGCCTCCCTCGGCCACACGCACTACGTCTCCTGTGTGCCAGGCCCTGGGCAGGGCCCAGGGGATCCGGTAGCACACGGCTCCAGTCTACATTTTCCATGCACCTTCTGAAGCTGGCGATGCCTAAGTTTTACCATTCTTGGGAATGACTCTCCTGGCCCTATCTAATTGTAGGCCGAATCAAGGGAGCTTCTATGATCAAACTTTTAATAATAGTACTTGTCCAGTCGCTTCACTTTAGTTCTCTTGTTTTTAAGTGGTCACTTGAGCTTCATTCTTTTCACTTATTTTAATAGTCACTAACTTTTGACAAATATTATTTGAATGCCTATTCTCTGCAAGATACAACATGGGTCCTGTTACTGATGAGTGGTTATTTTGATTTGCACAGGTCTTTTTGCAGAAGGTAGAAGGGAAGTCTTGCACTCAGCAATTTAATTTAATAAGCTGGCTACCCTTTCCAGTTACATAGCTCCTCAGCTCGCCCTGTGGTTGCCACAGGAGACCTTGTGTGACTAGCCCGGCGGGGAGTGCTGCAGCCTCGTCCGTCCCTCAGGCTCGCTCTCCCCATCTCTGCATTGTTGGTTTGTCTTGCAGTGTACGTATGTCCTGCCTCATCTAAGAATCTCGTGCCTACCCTTTGTTTTCTCCATGGTATTTAGCACAGTGTCTTGTAGAGAATATGGATACACAAAAAATACCGATTGCCTGATTAGCTGATTTTTGTAAGACAGTGATTCTATTTGAGGATACTGAGTATTAGCAAACAGTTTTTCTGATTGTCTTGGGCTATTTGAGGAAGATATTTGATCATTGAATTGACTGAAACCTGCTCTCTCAGGAACCTTTGGGCGTACTGTCAAGCAGAGTTTGTGTTGGGTTGCACAGGCAGGAGGACGAGCATGTGTGGGATAGGGGCTCCCTCAACTCAAGGGCAAGAGGGGGTGTCATCAGAGAACACATTCAGGCTGCAGTGGTTTGCTATCAGAGAAGCAGCTGGAAGTTGGGAGTGGGTGGGAATTGGAGGACTCCAGCCTGAGAGGAAGAGAAGGGCGAATGAAGCAGAGACCATCGGAGACCCCTGGAACCTTAGAGAAAACTGGTAAACCATCAGAAGCTTTGTCTTTATAAACTGATCATGGTAAATGTTCAGCAGTAACAGTATGGGAATAAAAAAATATCTTACCAAAGGCTGCCCAGTGCCTGGTGGGGTAGAATAGACCTCCATTTAAAAGTTGATATTTGGGGGTACCTGTGTGACTCAGGTGGCTGAGTGTTTGCCTTCAGCTCAGGTCATGATCTCAGGGTCCTGGGGTCAGCTCCCTGCTCAGAGGGAGAGTCTGCTTCTCCCTCTCCCTCTGCCCCTCCCCCCTGCTTGTGCTCTCGCTTGCTCTCTCTCAAATAAATAAATAAAATCTTTTTAAAATTTTTAAAAAATAAAAATTGATATTTGAAAAAATTCTGGATCGGCCTCGTATCAGGCTTAACCCCAATCAGCTGCAGGACAGTTTATGCTCATGCGCGTGGTTAAGCTTCCCTGTGCTGCAGGTCTGAGTCTCCTCTGTTTGAGGAGGAGCCCTGCCCTGAGCTCTGTTCTGTCCCACATCAGCTGTGCTCCTTTCGGTGTAAGAGTGCCATGGTCCTCTTGGGATCAGTTATGTCTTTTAGAATACAGGAATTCTGTCTTCTTACCTACCTCAGAGTAAGAGAACAGACCAGATATCTGAAATTTATGGCTAACATCTGTGATTCAATAATTTATTAATTCAATAAATATTTATCAGGCAGAGACTACGAAGTGTCAGGTATTGTTCTAAGTGCCAGGTATATAACAGGGAACGGACAGAATCCCTACCCTTGAAAGGCTTACATTATCTGCAGGATGAGGGGAGACAGATCAATAAATGATATTGTATATTAGAAGGTGAAGAGTAAGTAATATGAGATCTACCTAGAAATAAAGCAGAGAAGGGTGATAGGGAGAGATTTGCAGTTTTAAATAAGGTCAGGGAAGACATCACTGGAAAGGTGACTACACAAAAACTTGGTAGAGATGAGGAGGCAAACCGTATGGCTCTCTGGGGAAAGAGCACTCCTCACAGAGGAAGGAGCAAGTGCAAATGTCCTGAGGCAGGAGTTGTTGGCAACTTTGAGAGCTAGCAAGCAGTGGAGCGATCAGGGGAGAGTGGTAGGAGATGATATAAGATCAGAAAAGTAATGGGAGCTGTACTATATAGTACTTCGGAAACCTTTGCAACACCTCTGGATTTTACTCTGAGTGAGAAAGAGAACCACAGAAGGTTCTAAGCAGAGGGGAGGAATTTAACTGATGTATCTTTTACAAGAATCACTGCCTGCTGTGCTGAGAAGAAACTAGCGGGGCCAGCGTGGAAGCAGGGAGAACCGGTAGGAGGTTACCACAATATTCCTGGTAAGAGGTGAGGGGGCACTGGAGTCGTGAGAAGAGGTCAGGATATGGATGTATTTTGAAGATTTACAGATGGATAAGGTGTAAGTGTGAGACCAAGAGTGGTGTTAAGGCAGCATAAATTCTGGCAGGTGGGTAGAGGTGGTGGGGAGAGTGTGTGGAAGTTCTTTTCTGATTTCTTCAGATTTCTCAGTGAACTGAGAAAACAGATCACCAACAGAGAGTGACGCTAGAGTAGAGAATGGTAGAAGTTTGAGGAGAAAAGAGAAGGAAGACAACGTTGTCATCCAGGAGAACAGGAGCATGAATGACATAATCTCTAATGCTGTGGACTAATGTTTAAAGCTGCTGTTGGTCTTTATTATCAGTAGTAATGTCCCTTCGGCAGTGCTATTCCATTTACCAAGTGTTTTCTCATAAGCTAATGGTCCCAACAACCCTGCGAGGTGGTGGAGAAAGTGGGTGTTCTAAAATCCGATGGCTTGAAGTCAAAGCATGGGGCTCAAATCCACGTCCTCTGGACTGTAGTCTAGAATTCTTTTTCTCTGTCAGGCTTCTCTTTTTTAATGAGTGTTAATTAGCAATGATTTCCAGATATGAAAGTACTTCATAGAATCTCTCTTTATCCTCCCATGTTTTACTGCTCTGAATTGTCCCACAGAGAGATCAGACTCCATGCTCTTTGTCTATCAAGTGTTGAGTTCTATCATTTTGGGTCACAGTCCAGGGGAAAGCAAGTTTAATGGTGAGAAAATCCTTGCAGAGTTTAAAAATGAAATCTACTTAACTTAATAGGAAAAACATGGCCTTGTTAATGGAAATTCTGGTTGCTTTCCAGATCATAAATATATTTTTAGAAATACTTTTGTTAACATGGGAAGTTATAATTTCCTTAAGTGCAAAGTATTATTATAAATAGGAATTAGGTATGAAATTATTCTTCTTACTCTGCAGTCACATCTCCTATGATCCTAATTATGCCATATGCGTAGTGGTATTAAGGTAAAATATGAATTATATGAAAAATATGAAGTAGGTTTGAATAGAATTTCTAAGGTTGAACAGATTATTTTCCTATTGTATTAGAAATGGCTTAATCATTTTCAGTTGCTATATCTCCTCCTTAAAATGCTGACTCTTACAAGGAACTCTATACCATACTCTACCTTCTGAATTTTACTCACTGCTTTTCACCTTCCTTGAGATCCGATGCTGTGGTCCTAAATCATGTTTGTGAAACTCACACCGACAGCCGTCAGCATCTCGGTTCGGTGTTACTGACTATACCATAAATCACTGGAGTTTCTAAATCTTTCAACAGCTTGATTCAAATCTTGTATAAAATTTACTTAGTGTCAGAAGAACTTAACTATGCACAGATTTTGGTCACACATAAAAACTGTAGGAACTGGGATAATTTCAGAATGTCTATAGAAGAGTAGTAGATACTCCAGTCGATAGCCTGGTGTAATGCTGCTACTTCATTAGTTTAAGAGAAATATATGAAAATATTGTGGACTGACCTCCTCCAGAATTCGTTAAGATAGACTATGTTTTCTTATACTGCTAATATATTACATATGGTTTTTCCTGGATGCAAGGCAATGGCTTTAACTACAGAGTCTGTGATGATCTTTTAGAATATTCTCCAAGGAAAATGGTAAGAATGAAAAACTTCGAATGTTAATATCTGGTTTATAAAGAAAATATTCCAGTGAGTGCTTTGGGGATACTTTTTATTGTGGTAAAATATACATGACATAAAATTGACCATTTTAACCATTTTAAAGTGTACAGTTTAATAACATTAATGACATCCACAATGTTGTGCAACCATCGCTACTATTCAATTTTCCAAACTTTTTTATTATCCCAAGCCCAGTAAGTGCTTTTTAGATTATGTGAAAGTACTCAAAGTTTTCTGTACCAGCTGACTCACCTTGAATATTGCCTCAAGTTTTAATAGGTCAGTAAGTGACTTTGGGTCAGAAACTATCCAATATGAGTGTTCATTTTGTAATATGTTCATTTCTTACTAGGCTGAGCTTAACCACATCTTTGGCCTCATTGATGATTGTTAAAATTCAGTTTTTCAAGTAAGGTGATTGCTTTCATGAGCCTTCCCTTAATCCTTTTATCAAAGTACCACAAAATTAAACTCGACATCTGTTAGTTTCACATCAAAGAGACTTGACGATCATGTGTATTGCCACATGTACAGTCCAAAGATTAAAGTCAGTTCAGTTTAAAGAGACCCCAAATAACGGAGGACCAAAGGAAGCCATACATGGAAACTAGAATGAAAGAGAACTAATCTTACTAAGTCATTGTGAGTCAGAGCCTTCCATGAACTGTATAAATAGCATAGAAAGGAATCAGTTTGGCAAATTACAATGAACTGAGTATACTTTGAGCAAATTTAGAACTTTTCAATTTAAAGCTTTAATGCATTTGCTTTTAGGTAACAGTGGTAATAATTTCCTGGGACCTGATGATGTATACCAGTAAATAATACAACTGAGTTTCCCTGCTTATGTTGTGTTTACTATGACCTGGCACTTGTTTCTCCACCCATAAAACATGTATTCATCTTTAAGAATTTAAATTAAATGCCATTTCTTTTGTGAAGACTTCCCAAATCCCATAGACAGTTATTGAATCTTCCTTTATGGTCCAATGATACTCTGCAAAAACAAAACAAAACAAAACAAAACCAAACCGTATTGTAGCAAACATGACATTAAATTCTCATTTCCTCTATCCTTCAAGCTTCTTGGGATAGGGGCTGTGTCTTATTCCTACTTGTATTCCCACTGCAGTTCCTAGCATACGATGGAAACCCGTTAAATATTTATTAACTGACTGAATGTATGAACAAATCGATCTAAGCCTCCATACTAGAATTTTCATATTTTGACAGCACCTCAACTATAAGATATTCACATTTTATTTACTAAAGAGATCGGCAAAATATGTATAGGGTCCAATTTGATGTGTTGAGGTAGCAGACATTTCCATTTGTGACATAAACCAAAGACAAAGTGTTTTGATCACAAACTCTTGGGCATCTGCCCATGGCTGTAGAAAACTCAAGATGGCATTCCCTATAGAAATTCCTGGATGACTGTGTTCATTTGTCGTGGGAATTGAGAAGCACTGGGGGACATGTCTCTTTCAAGTCCTTTGTGCCAGAGTGTGAATCTCCATCATCTGCTTTGTCCTGTGTTAAAGGCCCAGCACTGGTCCCAGTCACGGGAGTTGGTCGGAGAAACATTCCACTTGACGTGGCGCTTGCCAAAGTTGGGTGCTGGAGTTGGCATTGCAGCTGGCCCCGTAGAGGAAAGAGCACAAAGAGAACAGCCTATCTCCAGGTGTCACTATGGATTTCTGTGAGGAGACTAAGGGACTTCCCTCACTCTTTATGTAGCTCTGTCCAGGTGCAAATACAGTGACCTTCTACCTTCAAGTGTCTTCCTAGGACCCACCCTTTCTTTCTTTCTTTTTTTTTTTTTTAAGATTTTATTTATTTATTTGAGAGAGAGAATGAGAGAGAGAGCACATGAGAGGGGGGAGGGTCAGAGGGAGAAGCAGACTCCCTGCTGAGCAGGGAGCCCGATGTGGGACTCGATCCCGGGACTCCAGGATCATGACCTGAGCTGAAGGCAGTCGCTCAACCAACTGAGCCACCCAGGCGCCCCAGGACCCATCCTTTCATTTTCTTTCCCCATTGCTTCTCTTTTGATTCCTCTGCTCTCTGAAGGAGAGCTGATAGCATTCTAGGTGGCAGAGTGTGAATAAATGGCTCATTTTATTCCCTCTGCATAAACTCAACTGACTGATCTCACTGGCCCTCTCTGCATGCAACATTCAGAGCAGAAGCATCTGAAAGGCACATTTCTTTCACTAAGCCCCCAGGAGGACAAACCCAGCAAGGACATATTGGATTTATCTGAGTTTAACAGTATTCGTCAGAGATAAGCCCTGGTGTGCAAAAGAAATTGGCAATTTGGATAACTAGCAACAGAGTCCTGATATCAGTCATGTCTGCATAGGGCTACCTTGGTGACCTTCTTGTTAACAATTAGGGGACTTAACTGGTCTTCTCAGCCAGGCAGTTGAGGAGATTTATTTTCTTAGACTGAAATGCCCAGTAAATTCAGTGAAAGCAATTAGACTGGCTCTGTACAGAAATTGAAAGTTTTCCTTTTTCATGATTATCAAACAGAGAAATCAAAGCTTATTTGTTTGTGCTCTTTCCAGAACAGCTACAGGAAAGGGGGAGGGGAAAGGTTTGACTTTTCTCTGGCACTAAAAAAAAAAAAAAAAAAAAAAGGACACGTTTATCTTTATATGTACAGAGGAGGCAGGGGAGAGGGAGAGAGAGAGAGAACAGAACTACCTGCTTTGGAGAGTGGGGTGGGGTTTGGCTTCCTTTCCAGGAGTTGGACAATTAAGGCAGCGCTTGGGTCTAGAACATCACCACCATTCCCCAAGTCACTGTTCCCCAGGTACAGTTGAATGCATACATTTTGGCAAAGGATCAAGAATTTCTCCCCAAACCTGTAATTAACCATTATAATTGCCTATATTTTCCAAAATGAAAATGTCCTTAAAACCTAATCCATGTATTTTAAACTTTTGAATCTTCTGTAAAAAAATAAATAGCATGTGGGCAAACTTACCCCATCTTGAAGAATGAAGACTAACCTGAATTTAGTTATAATTACAAGGAAAGGAGAGTCTTCAGAACAGTAATGGCAGGGTACTAGGTTTGTTTCCCATTGCACTTAGATTTGGAGTATTTTTGTTTCTACTGCAGCTGCCTAGAATTTCCCCCTCTTTGTAAGATGATTTTCAGATTTCTCATCTACCATGTGCTTTAAATTTTAACAATGCTTATTGATACGGAAGGGCCTGATTCTCTGCTTCTCACTGATGTCATCCTCTTTTCTTCAGCTGCTAAAAACTCCTGTCTCTTGCAGTATATGGCCTTCAGGAGCGAGGGTGGAAATGGGTCCTTTATTATCAGACTCAGACCCGAATACCTGCTTTCCAGGTGGCAACTGTGGGCCTTGCTTGGGGGCCTATTCTGGTACAAACAAGGAGGCAGATAGTGCAGAACTCTGCCTTCTCATTTAGCAGAGAGCAACAACTCAGGAAATAGACATTTTAGACCACGTCTGAAGCTAAACGGAATTTCTGAAAACGGAGAGAATGGGTGTAAGGTGCACTGTAGTCAGCCGTGAATGGGGGGTTCTGGAGGACCAACACCAATGCCCCTTTCTATAGGGCTGCATGCAGTCCTGCTGCACTGTGGCTACCTGTCGAGTATGAACAATGAAATGCACTGAGAATGTGGGAAGATGTGTTTTCTTAAGACTTAATCTCTTCTAATCACCTTTGCATGTAATGCACAAAATCGAGGCTTTTCCTGCTTCAGGAACTTGTGTGTCCCGGCAAAGTTGGGACTGCAGTCGTGACAGATGAGACCAAATGGAAAAATCTCAGTACACCCAGCATGACAATGACACTGTCCCTTTAGCAACATTGAGGTGCTCTTCCAGAAAGCCAACTACTCAGAGTTCTTTCCCCTATATTGCTACTATATGTGTATATATAAAATACCTGAAGAAATCAGTGTCCATCTTTGTTAATATGTGAAGAAGCCTCCTAAGAATCAAGCCAATTTGTATAAAAGAGGTGCTCAAAGAGAATCAAGAGGAGAAATGTGCAGAGAAAGGCACAGAGAGACACGGCTTCAGATGTGGTCTAAAATGTCTATTTTCTAAGTTACAGAAAAAAAAGAAAAAAGGCAGTAGGAAAGTAGCAAAAATTCTACCTACTGCATTCCACTAGAATATAGGGGAAGAATGGAAGAGAAAACAGGGAAAAGAATAAAATTGAACTACTCTTTCTTCTAGATGTTTCTAAACAATGACTTCAATTTTATTTAAATAATTAAATATGCCAAACTACCTTTCTCTCACCCCCCCTTTTTTAAGCTGCTATACAAAGACAAAGGGGATTAAAAGTTTGAGTGAACTTCTTTGGAAATAGAGATTTCCAAGAAATTCTCTATTTGAAAAAAATTTTAATTCCAGTATAGTTAACATACAATATTATATTAGTTTCACGTATACAATATAGTAATTCAGCAATTCTATAGATTACTCAGCACTCATCACTATTAAGTGTACTCTTAATCCCCATCACCTATTTCTCCCATCCCCCTACCCACCTCCCCAGAATGGTCCTCAGGAAGCTAGGAGGTGAGCACCTCAGTGGGAAAAGAGTGAGGGAGAGTTGTCACGTGGGAACCTGCTTGGGCTGAGATACAAGGATGAACATTCCCCAGGCAGGTAATGAGATGAGACACTCCCAGCAAGGGGAATAGGTCAGGCAGCAGTAGGTAGACGAGAGAATATAGAGGGAGCCGTTAAGTACAAATGATGAAGTAAATTGAGAAACTGGGAAGACGTCCTTTTTCAAGTATCTTCGAAGTGTCTTCCCAATCATTTTTCCATGTAGTCTACAAGACCAAGGCTCATCCTTCAGTTACTCTTGACCTACGGAAGGTGGGGTCTAGATGGCAGATGGCCTGGGTGCTACACTAGAGAGTTTGGATTCCTTCCAAGTATTTGATAGGGAGTGTTGAAGGATGTGGAGTAAAATCACATGTCCCTATTTTCATTTTCGCAAGTATTGTTATAAATGACTAAACCTAACTTAAACTACCTTATGCCCAAAGAGGATTTTTTCCCCCCTCTCTCATAAATGGGAGGTCTGAGGGGGTACTCTGGCTTCAGGTACAGTGAAATCTAGAGGTTAAAGGGGTGTCATCAGGGCACTGTCTTTCTTTGCCTTTCTCTCCACATTTCTCCTCTTAATTCTCTTTGAGCACCTCTTTTATACAAATTGGCTTGATTCTTAGGAGGCTTCTTCACATATTAACAAAGATGGACACTGATTTCTTCAGATATTTTATACATATACATATAGTAGCAATGTAGGGGAAAGAACTCTGAGCAAAAGTGCTGGGGAGTTCTCTGGCTTGGTTGACCACATGCCCATTCCTAAACCAATCTTTGTAGCGAAGGAGATGTGTATTCCATGTAGGTCTGGGTCAGATGCCACCCCCTTTACAGGCATTGGAGGAATTAACCTGTAATTCCCTAAACTACTTGGAATGGACTTCCCATTTGGCATAGGTATCTGTTAGCTACAGAAAAAAAAGAAAAAAGGCAGTAGGAAAGTAGCAAAAATTCTACCTACTGCGTTCCACTAGAATATAGAGGAAGAATGGAAGAGAAAACAGGGAAAAGAATAAAATTGAACTACTTTTTCTTCTAGATGTTTCTAAACAAATGACTTCAATTTTATTTTAATAATTAAATATGCCAAACTGCTTTTCTCTCACCCCCTTTTTTTTAAGCTGCTATACAAAGACAAAGGGGATTAAAAGCTTGAGTGAACTTCTTTGGAAATAGAGGTCGTGTAAATTGACACAGTGTACCAAACACACAAATAAGATTAACCTGGTGCAGCTTCCCGCAGCATTCATTTCACATGAATTCAGACAACACACTGGCTTGATATGAAAACAGATGAATATATTAAAGAGTCGATTGTAATTGACACTTAAAAAAAAAAGAAACATGAGGTATCAAAGAAATTTAGACTTATTCTACTTTGTGCTGGATCTCAATCCCCCTTGTGTAGGCATTTGCTTACTCTACTGTTGGGTTCGTTAAGAAGACAAGGTTGAGAAGTCCTGGGCTCCACCTTCCTGGATTCAGGAAAGCCACACACGATGGATGAAGTCCTCATGCAAATGATGTGTCAGGAGAACATATCTGGGTATTGGGTAATGCCCATGGAAGTTTCACAACTCAACAACAGGGGTTAGGGGGTGGGGAGGTGGAGGAGTCAGGGATGTGATGAGAGGGGGAACGGAAGGAGAGTCCTGTAGTTCTTGCCTGAATGCTTGGGTTTCTTTTTATAAGATGATTGGCTGCATTTGAAGTCAAATACTTTTTCTCCTTGTCTGTGTTGTTATTTACTGAGCGGCTCAACTGTATTTGTTTTCAGTAACATTCAAGTTAATGGTACTATGACTTACATTTTTTTTTTAAAGATCTTATTTATTTATTTGACGGAGAGAGAGACAGGGAGAGAGGGAATACAAGCAGGGGGAGAAGGAGAGGGAGAAGCAGGCGCTCCGCTGAGCAGGGAGCCCAATATGGGGCTTGATCCCAGGACCCTGGGATCATGACCTGAGCCAAAGGCAGACGCTTAACAACTGAGCCACCCAGGCGCCCCGGTACTATGACTTACATTAAAGGAAAGATTAAAAATTCTCAACAACCTGGTGATCTAACCCTTCCTGATTCTAGGCACATTATCTTTCTTCTCCCCTGGAAGGACTGGGAAAGTTCCAGAAAATTCCTTGCCCAACAGTATGGGTTAGTACTGTACTGCACACTTTGTTAAGCTTTACAGTGGACATTGTCAGGTCACGTTACAGCATAGGACTTACAGGTCAATTATGCCATGATTTTAGGGGGAAGGGAGAGTGGCTGAGAGGTTAAAAAAAAGAATACCCAAAGCCTTAGCTTTTAAGGACTTATGAAATTGTAGTTGCTTTGTGACATTTGATCGATCACTCTTCTTAATTTCCATTCTGATAACAATCTCCCTTGCCTTTTCCTAAGAAGCACTTTCATGGCAGAAACACTGTCCCGTGTGTGCCTGAGAGAGACAGAGCCAGTTATCAGGATGGGGGACAGTGGTGGGTACCCCTGTCTCTTTGAGTTGATTTGCTAATGTTTTCCTGGGCTTACTGAAATCAAAATACCTAAAGTTTAGAATTTTAGGACATAAGGATATTATAATCACAGCTAGGCATGGAACTGGCTTCAGAATGAAAGACTGAGTCAGACATTTGGAGGATGAGAACCAAATTAGAGAAATATGAAAATTAGAAACAGAGAAGCCAAAATGGCCCCATGCATTAATGAATGGCCTGAGGGAACATCTGTGCTTGTCTGCTTCTTGGCTTACAAACTGGATCCAGGCACATTTTCATCACAATGGTTGCATTTGAATAGCAGTGAAGGTCACCAGGATTAAGGGTTTTGACCTGTCACTGCAAGGGGGTTTCGGTTTGGTGTCTTTATTTTTGGTCTATAAAGTCTTTTGTTCAATGCAAAGTTGGTCTTTCCCTGAGATAGCCTTGAGTGGAGGTGGACCAGCTTCATGTTTCCAGTGAGTCCCTCTGCCTGTTCCTGACTGCCTCTGTCCTGTCAGGACCCGAGCCGGAAGCCCTCTCTCGGAGGCTACAGTGCAGGGTGCCCTCCAGTACTGGGTGGGTGCATTTTCGAGGCTAGCATAATGGCATGCTCTCCTGGGATCAAGCTAGTGGACCCCCTGCCTGTCCCGGGCTCTTGACCATTTAGTATTGAACCTCCTAGCATTTTCCCAAATAGAATAATAAATATGTAAACACCTGAAAGCATTATATCCTGCCTGTTAATTAAATGTAATTGATTATGATTATTTTGCTTTGAATTCCTTGTCAGGAGATATTCTATCCAGGTACTTTACTCATATTTTGGACTTTGTGTGATTTTTAAAATGTTCTATACTGGAGATTTGAAAGAAGCTATGGCCAATTTTGAAAATCTGCACCCTTGTAGCCCTACTGTTTAGTCTCGCTTTCTGACCTCTTCCTCTCAGCACCTTCTTATTTCACTTCTACTTTGAATAATCTCTTGTCCAATTCCTTGGAAAGGGGAAGAATACCCTTGTCCCTCAGGAGGGACCCGCACCCACATTGTAGCTGTGAAGCTACATGCCGTCTGCTTCTCACTGCTGTAGGATACTCAGGGGTGCCTCGCTTGTCCTCTCTTCCTGTCTTCTACTCATCTAGCACTTCCTGTGGCTCCATTTCATTGCAGGTTTTCATGTTGGCTCGTTCTTACCTTGTTTGGTGGCCCTCTGCCTTAGTCAGAGACAGCCTCCTTTTTTGAGTTTTAATATATCCTAACTTGTTTGTGGGGAAGTAGAGAACCAGGAATGTGCATTTACCAGGACACAACTGGGGTTAGTCAGCAGTTTGACCGACTGTAGTCAAGTTAACAGAGCAGAGGGAAGCCCCAGGAGGAGGGTGTCTTGTCAGCTCGGGCTGCCATCACAAAATACCACAGCCTGGGTGGCTTAACTGACAGAAATGTATTTCTCAAAGTCAGGGTACAGGGTGGAGAGTGTGTAATGTGGACATAAAAAACAACATCGATGTGGTTGTGGAAAACAGTTTCTCGAGGGTCGTTTGGACTGAAGTAGGAGGAAGGTAGAATTTCTGAGTGCTTGGCATACTTCAACCTTTCTTTCAACATCTTGGAAATTCACGCAGTGATTATCAGTCCCCCTGAGGAAAAGGGAAGCTGTGATTGCATAGCTTTATGTGATTTATATAAACAGGATGCTGCATACAGAGGTGGTATGTCTTTCTTCCTTTCTTTCTTTCTTTTTCTTTCTTTTCTTTCTTTTCTTTCTTTCTTTCTTTCTTTCTTTCTTTCTTCCCTTCCTCCCTTCCTTTTTTCTTTCTTTCTTTTTTTCTTTCTTTCTTTCTTTCTTTCTTTCTTTCTCTCTCTCTCTCTCTCTCTCTCTCTCTCTCTCTCTCTTTCTTTCTTTCTTTCTTTCTTTCTTTTCTTTCTTTCTTTCTTCTATACAAAAGTCTTGAATATGTATTCCTTTGAAATCCTTTAGATCCAAATTTGACCCCCTGGGAAGGTTCTCTGTCAGTGAAAGAATATCACTCTATGTAGGACCCCACTAGAAAATATAATCCTTGCACATTGACTCCAGTACGTGATGAAAGGTATAGGGTCTTGTGTTCTTTTTTTTTTTTTTTTAAAGATTTTATTTATTTATTTGAGAGAGAGAGAATGAGAGAATTGAGAGAGAACACATGAGAGGGGATAGGGTCGGTGGGCAAAGCAGACTCCCCGCTGAGCAGGGAGCCCGATGCGGGACTCGATCCCGGGACTCCAGGATCATGACCTGAGCCGAAGGCAGTCGCTTAACCAACTGAGCCACCCAGGTGCCCAGGTCCTGTGTTCTTTCACTATACCTGCCTCAATCAGGTTTAGCTTTGTGTAAGTCTTTTCTAACTTCTGAAGTTCAAATGATTCAGTGATGACTATAAAGCCCTTTTTCATGGTAATTATAATCAGAGTTCTGAGTACATTTATGCATCTATAGCTTTTCAGTTTTACACTTAAATTGATGCCATCCAAAGTATTTTGAGGGCTGATTTAGCTTGAAGAGTTTCCATTTAAAACCTATTCTTATGTTTCTAGCATTTTCAGCAGCAAGGTGCGGGAGTTGATCTGGTCATAAATGACAATGGTGAGTGGATGAATCCAAAGCTCTTCACTGTGTGAAGATAGTATTATTTCCTCGTCACCACTGTAGAACCATAGATTTTCAAAATAAATTGTTAAGCGTCTCCCTTCGGCTCAAGTCATGATCCCAGAGTCCTGGGATCGAGCCCCGCATCGGGCTACCTACTCCGCGGGAAGCCCGCTTCTCCCTCTCCCACTCCCCCTGCTTGTGTTCCTTCTCTCGCTGTGTCTCTCTCTGTCAAATAAATAAATAAATACATACATACATACATAAAAATATTTTTAAAAATCAAAATAAATAGCCTCATACTTGCTCTTTTTAGGATATTAGATGGTAATACAAAACCAGTGTATCAGGAATTAAGGCTCACTGAGTTAGCCCACACAGAGGTTGGAGGGTGGGCAAGGAGCCTCACCGGGAAGGGGTCAGAGCCAAGTGTGATCCCGCTTGCCTTGTGTGGGCAGCTGGCTGGCTGCAGGCCAGGGGAGCGGCAGGGAGCTGTCTTTTTGGACGCAGCATTACTTAAAGCTCAGAGGGCGTTATGCACAAATCTGAGCAAGATTAAGGGATCGGGGTTGCACTGTACCGTGAGAGAAGATGAGATTAGCTTTCCCCAGCTAGAAAGACTGGATACATTTTAAAAAGTATTTTAACCGCAGGGATTTCTAAGTTCTCCTGGAATCTATTACCATCTCTTAGCTCCTGGGGCTTTGAAGCACTGACTGCTGAAGATACGGCAGTAACAGGGTGATCGGCTTTCCTTTGTGGTGGGGTTTGAATACCAAGGTGCCAAAGGAGCCTGGAAGGGCTCTTCCAGACCCTATGATGGAGGTAGGGAGGTATTATTCAAAGCCTGCTTACAAATCAGGTGGCTCAACAGTCTAGAATAAAAAAGTGCTGTAATCAGCTTACACTGTCACGTTTCTATCAGGGTGACAAAGGTACTTAAGACCTTCTATTCAGGAAGTTAGAAGCAAATGTTTTTGCTTCAGCTCTTAATTCACAATGATGTCATCTCTTTTTGCTGTGCAGTTGTATTGAGGAAATCAGCTGATTTTCTTTTTCTGTTGCATGAAGGGGATTTTAGAACCATTAGTGATTCTATGAGCCTCCCCTTCACTTGGGTTATACTTTTGCTACAACTAGACAGAGTTGTCAACAGGTGACCTCTAAACTTCTGGGAATAATGACACTAGGGATCATTATTCTGTGTGTCAGGCATGTGCTATGGGCTTTCATTCTCCACCTTATTTAAACTTCACATGCAATAATATGAAGACCCTCTGACTTGACATCTATTTAAAATATATTTTAAAACTGAATTTATACCATAAATTTGTATTTCACAATTTCAACCTCTTTTTTAATAATTAATAATGAAACTTATTTTTTCCTGATTACATAAAGGAAAAATCACCTGAAATTCATGCCTTTGTGATAACTACCAATAACATTTGGATGCCCATCCTTTCATCTCTCTCTCTCTCTCTCTCTCTGTATCTCTTCCTCTATACAAACACACTGCTGTGTGTGCAAATAATTCTTCATAAATTAGATCCTTTTAAACATTCTGCATTTATTGTGGATACCTTTTAAAAATTATATTGTTTGCTTCTGCCTTCCCTTCACATCCACGACTCCCTCACTCTACTGTCAACCGTGTTGAACAACCTAGTTTATGTAGATATATATTTCCATATTTCTCTCCATGTGTTATATAGACATTTACAAATATATACAGATATAGATATAGATATTGTACAAAGAGGCGTCCTCTAAAGCAGTGTTAGTCATGTGATCAGGGTCCACATTATCTGCAATTCTAAATAGTGGACAAGACATTCCACAGAAGGGTTGCTGTAATATACTTTGAATCTTCCTTCTCTTACTGAGCAATACCTCATGGACTTCCATTGTTGAGATGGCATGTATCTCACTCATTCTCTTTAGTAGCTTCATAATAAGATGGGGAGGGTAGGAGCTCCACCTAATTCTTATTTTCTGTTTGCATGATATCCTGTTGTGCATGTGCCATTTATCAATGAGATGTTCTCTCCACAATGGATCACAATACTCACTTTATCAAATAGAAGCTTCTATTCTATGAATATTGCCAATGATCAAGTGCGGGGGGTTTACTCCAGAAATGATACTGGGATTCATTTCTGGGCTCTCCAGTCTGTTCTGTTCTGTTATTCATTCCCATGCCATGTTTTTGTTTGCTTGTTTGTTTTGTTTTTTTTAAGATTTTATTTATTAAAGAGCAAGAGAAAGGAAGGGAGGGGCAGAGGGAGAAGCAGACTCCCTGCTCAGCAGGGAGCCTGACATGGGGCTCAGTCTCAACCCTGAGATCATGACCTGAGCCGAAGGCAGACGCTTAACCAACTGAGCCGCCAAGATGCCCATCCGGGTCAGGTTTTTATTTTAGTGGATTTAAGTCTGGTATGGCCCTTCCCTCATTATTCTTTCTCAAAAATTTCTTGCCAATTTTTGGACATTTAATCTTGCCTAAACAGATATTATATCCACTTTAAAAATTTGGGACTCTAGGGCGCCTGGGTGGCTCAGTTGGTTAAGTGACTGCCTTCAGCTCAGGTCATGATCCCACGGTCCTTGGATCGAGTCCCGCATCGGGCTCCCTGCTCTGCGAGGAGCCTGCTTCTCCCTCTCCCACTCCCCCTGATTGTGTTCCCTCTCTCGCTGTGTCTCTCTCTGTCAAATAAATAAATAAAATCTTTAAAAAAAAAAAATTTGGGACTCTAATCCACATTGCATTAAATGGATCTATGAATTTTGAATTTATGTACATATCTCTAATCTTTCTTTGCCTTTTGGATGCTGTTAGAATGCTATTATATTTTCATTGCAAATATGGAGAAAAGCTCTAAACTTCCAGCCACCTGATCAATCTCCTTCATTGATTTTTAGTAGTTTTCATTTTTGAACCAGAGTTGGAATTTCCGGGTATATAAACATATCATTGGCAAAAAAGGAAAATTTTCTCTCCCCATAGACTCTATTTGTATAGATTTGTGTAGATATATATATATGTAGATGCACTGCTGGCATCCCATCATATTCCTGGTATTTTTTAGAATGACATTTGCAGTTGATTTTTGATAAATCGATATTTTCATATTCAAAAGGTTTCTTTCTGTTTATATTTTACTAGGAGTTTTATTTAAAATGGTTGTTGAATTTTACCAGCTGTTTTTAGAACCTATTGATGTAACCAACCACTTTCCCTCCATGCGTTTGTTGCTATCATGAATGATGTGGATGGATTTGCTGGTGGAAACTGGTGGAAACTCTACTTGATCACTGGCGGTATTCATTTCATCTACTTCGGGATGTGCTTGCTAATATTTTACTTAGAATTTTTACAAGTGGGATAACAAATAAGCAAATGTTTATAAGTGAGATTGCTCTGTGGGTTTCTTGTATTGTACTGCTTTTATCAATTTTGGTTTAAAGGCTAAACTCGTTTTATAAAATGGATTTAGGGGCTTTCTCTAGGTTTCTATAGTCTTGAATAATGACATTTTTATTCTTTGTAAGTTATCTGGAACTCACTGTAAAATAATCTGTTTCTGCTTTCTTTCTTAATGGTAGGAATTTAACCACTTTCCAAATCCCTCCTACAATAATTGGTCTATTCGATTTTCTATGTGATTCAGTTTTGTTGATTTATATCTTACAGAAATTCATACCAGGAACTTCAGAATGCATTTGCTTCTTTTTTCTTTCTTTCTCTCTCTCTCTCTCTCTCTTTTTTTTTTTTAGAGAGGAAGGGAGAAGAAGGAGAGGGAGAGAGACAGGGAAGGGCAGAGGAAGAGGGAGAGAGAGAATCTTAAACAGGCTCCATGCCCAGCGTGAGCTTGATGCAGGGCTTGATCTCACAAACCCCAGATCATGACTTGAACCAAAATCAAGAGTCGGACATTTAACCGACTAAGCCACCCAGGCGCCCCTGCTTCTTTTTCTTTTTCCTGCCTCCAGCCTTGCTCCTTTCCAACTCCTACATTTCCTTTCCTTCTTGACTATGACTGTTACCCTTGCAGTCTGTCTGTTATTTCAGAAGCCTTTCACATCTAGTTAACATACTCTCAGTTATGGTACCCATAGTATCTTAGATTTCACAATATATTTGCATGATATACTTCTCATTGCTATTCCTTCTGCATTCCCTTTTCCTCTCTTTTGAGGTCTCTGCTCTGATGCATTTTTGCTGGACTAGAGTCCTTCCCCATATTTTTTACATATGAAGCATGGGGTTTATTTATTTTTGAATCATTGCAATTCTCCAAGAATTTTCTTTCTAGCTGTGTAAGCCTTGGAAAGTTTAAGGCACCTGGGCCATTGTCTCCTTATGTGTAAAATAGCAGTACCAATAACAGCTACCTGGTAGGAATATTGTAAAGATTGAACGCATTAGTGTCAGTATTCTGGTCATCTATTGCTATATAATGAACTACCCCAAAACAGCAGTACAGACAACAACTTATTTTTTTTAAAGATTTTATTTATTTATTTGAGAGCGAGAGGGAGCAAGAGAAAGAGAGAGCATGAGCAGGGGGAGGGGCCGAGGGAAAAGCAGGCTCCCCACCGAGCAGGGAGCCTGATGCTGGGCTCGATCCTGGGACCCCGGGACCATAACCTGAGCAGTAGGCAGATGCTTAACCGACTGAGCCACCCGGGTGCCCCAACAACAACTTATTATTATCTCTCGTGGTTCTGTAGGTTGCTTGGCTGACCCATTCTTGTTTGGGGGTTCTCGTGTGGTCAGAATCAAATAGCAGCTGGGGCTGGAATTTTCTGAAGGTTCAGTTAGGCTTGATGTCTAACATGGCTTTTTTCACTCACATGGCTGTTTTTCTTATACAACCTCTCCCTTCATCTGAGAAGCCTGGCTTTCCTGCTTGGAAACTCCAGGAGGCAGAAGAGTGCCGGTCTTCATAATGTCTTGGCTCAGAGCTGGTACAGTGACACTTATACCAGATGCTATGAGATGGGAGACTAGACCCCATCCTGAACTGGCATGAATGGAGCGGGAGGGAAGGAATTAATGGGAGCCACCTTATAGACAAACTATTACAGTAAGTGAAATGCATAGAATGGAAGCTGGCATTGGTGAGTGCTATATGAATATTAACTCAATGGTACTCTTGTTGTGGTTATTATAATAACTTCAGTATTTCCTGTAACTGTGGGAGGTGAAAGATATCTCGGATGGGCACAGAATTCAGGGAATGAGATTCTTTCCTCTCGGTAGCGTGCAGATGAAGTCTGATGTTAATCTAATTCTCTTTCCTTTATAGGTAACTTATTATTTTTGTCTAGAATCTTCCAATATTTTTCATTAAGATCAGAAATAAGACAGCTATTACCACTTTTTAACAGACTTTTGGAGGTTTTAGAAAATACAAGACAAGAAATGACAGGAGGAAATATTAAAAAGGAAAAATAAAATTTCCTCATTGAGCTGATGATTATTTTTGGAAAACCCAGGAGGCTCTATTAAGAAACACTAACTAGAATTTAAGAGGGAATAGAATAAGATGAGTGATTATGAGAGAAACACATAAAAACCATAGCTTTTCTTTATTCTAGCGAGTACCAGGGTTTGCATTGAAATGTGTCTTTTTTAATCATCCTTAACTTGGGACTGGACAAGCTCTTTCAACCTGCCAACTGCAGTCTTTTTGCAAGGTAGGGGTATTTTCCTCTATGATTCCTTCAGTGTTTGCCTTTTCTTCCATCTGCTCCTTTTTCTCTGCATGTTCTTGTGATTTGCATGACTATGATATGCCAACTGCCTTTTCTTGGGGGAAGATTTGCCCTTTTATTATGAGGTCTGAGTTCCCCGTTTTGGAAGACTGTCCTCTATTTTATGATAGGATAGGGACAGCAGAAGGTGGCTGTGTGTCTGGGAGTGTAGGGGGGCTATTATTTTGTCTCGTGGCTCTCCTGGAAGTACTACCAGTGGGATTTTAGAGAGAGGCTGCTTTCTTCTCATTAGAACGCCCTCTTGCTACCTGGAAGGCTGAGGGAGGGGTGTGCAAGGAGGTTCTTCTGGAAACCTCAATGGAGGACAGACAGGTGGAGTCAGCCCACCAGACAAGCCTGAGGGTCATGCAGTTATAGCTGCTCAAAGTGTCCTATAGCTTGACCTGCACTTGGAGGGTGAATAAAGCAATGAGTAGGCCATGGAAATCAAGATAAAAGGACCCAAGCACCAGAGAATAATAAGCAGAAGATAAGTAGTGTTGGTCAAATAAAAGGATGGAGGAGAAAGATGATAATTTAAAAAAAGATATAAAGCAATCCCATTGCAAAATAAAGTTATCTAGAATTTAAACAAAATGCTTTGTAAAGGTAACATTCTATAGATATCAAGGAATTGTTAACAGTGATTGCCTCTGGAGAGGGGGCAGTGGGATGGCTGGAGGACCAGGGTAAGAAAATGACTTCCTTTTCCCTAATATTTAGCCCCACATCACTTTGACACATCCAGTATGGATGTACTTATGCTGTTGGATGTGGAATGGAGTGGGCTCTAAAAAAACAAGTAGTAATGTTAGGGTAAGCTGGAAATTTTCTGTTTCCAAATATAGGAGAATATGGCATTTACTTTGGAAGGAAAAATGCATCTTTATTTTTATTATCTTCTAATGAAACCACAAGAAGATTAGTGGTGCCTGTGACTTTGTCATCAGTAGAAATCTAAAATATTTTCAGATAACATTAGAGTTGTTGCAGACATCCCAAAATATCATTTATGCTCACCACTGCTTGAAATTATGATCATTATTAACATCACCACTAGAGCTTGGTATTTAATGTCATAATAAAGAAGCATATATATTGCTATATCACAAGTTTGTGTATTTTAATATTTTTATATTGATATTTAAATATAATTGGTTTGCTTTGTAATCCTACGTATTTCACATTATGCCTTTAAAAATACTGCTTTGAGGGACGCCTCGGTGGCTCAGTCGGTTAAGCATCTGCCTTCAGCTCAGGCGTGATCCCAGGGTCCTGGGATGGAGTCCCTTATCGGGCTCCCTGCTCAGTGGGGAGTCCGCTTCTCCCTCTACCCCTCCCCCTGCTCTCTCTCTCTCAAATAAATAAATAAATAACATATTTAACAAAAATAAAACTACTGCTTTGGGAATGGGCCCATTGGTTTTCACTAGACTGATAAAGGGATCTATGTCCCAAAAAATCAAGAACTTTTGGAATATAGGAACTGTTGGGATAAGCTGGTCTGGAAAATCAAGTGGAAAAAACATTTCAAAATACAGAGCAAAATATATAAATAAAAGATAAAAAATCATTAGGAGAATATTAAGAGACTGAGTAGACAGCCTGACTCTTACAAAATGGGCAGAATGGAATCCTTCATCATAAAAGGATCCATTTCGGGCGCCCAGGTGGCTCAGTCATTAAGCATCTGCCTTTGGCTCAGGTCATGATCGAGCCCGCATCTGGCTCCTGGCTCAGCGGGAAGCCTGCTTCTCCCTCTCCCACTCCCCCTGCTTGTGTTCCCTTTCTCGCTGTGTCTCTCTCTGTCAAATAAATAAATAAAATCTTAAAAAAATAAAATAAAATAAAAGGATCCATTTCCCAATAAAGTGTGGTTGGGAACATTATGTCTGTTTCAGCTTTTCTTGTTGCTTTATTTGTACAGCCTTGTAAAGAAAAACACAACATTGGCAAAGCTTTGTTGGAACAGTTTTTTGTTTTCAAGTTAAATTTTACTGGTCCACAAAACCCCCCAGGCTTAGAATCACTGATGCAGGTCAAACCCCTTATTGCCCAGGTAAGAGAAGCCAGTGTGATTGTCTGTGGGGAGCAGTGACTTAGGGTAAAAGCCAGGACTGGAGCATCTGCCCCGTCGTCCCTGCCCTCTTCAGCTTTAGAGGGGCTGGTGGTGCTGGTAGGGAAGTCCCAGGACAACCACCTGATGCTTCTAGACCCGAAGGAACACGGAGTGATTGTGCCAGGGGCGGGCTGTGGTGGCAGTCCTCTGCCTGAGCGCTTTTTTTTTTAATTTTTAAATTTTATCATGTTATGTTAGTCACCACACAATACATCATTGGTTTTTGATGTGGTGATCCACGATCCATTGTCTTCTTGCTGTTTCCTCCACCCTCAAGGGGTACCGGGCTCTTAACATTTTTCCCCCAGGCAACAAAGAAACAGCCTTTAAAACCCTTGCATGTTTTTCTGCTGATGATAGGTCTCAGCTGCTGTTTCTGTAGCAAAAGGAAAGCGACGTCAGTGCTGGAGACCAGTGATTGTATGATTGTATGTAAGAAAACAACAAAAGGCAGGGTGTGTGTGTGTGTGTGTGTGTGAGAGAGAGAGAGAGAGAGAGAGAGGAAAGGGAGGGAGGGAGAGAAAGTTTGTAGTTCTTTTTCTGCAGGATGAGAGGAAAAAGTCTTGTCTAAATAAATTTTATTTAAGCCCTGGGATTTATGTCTTCATGTGATTTTTTTTTTTTTTTCGGAGGACACTGCAAGTGTTACTGGCCATTGCAATCTTGTTTCATTAGCGCTGGATTAAATATCATATTTAAACTTCCTGCTACCACGATTGTTAATAGTGTTTGCTGCTTAATTATAACAGCACTTTTTGAAAGTGCCAGGACATCCTTAATTTCATGTTTTGGTAAAAGTGAAGGATTCAGGAATGTTGCTTTTGGATGTTAACATTTGCTCTAAGATTTGATTTGCAAACAAATAAAATAGTAATGCGTAGAGTCTTGCCTATGTATATAAAATGGGTTTCTGTTTGCACCCATCCGGATGCATCCACACTCCAGGGGCTACACCTAACAGGCACTGCCTTTTCTCATTAATAAGAAGACTGGAAGCTGGCAGTCCAGGGCAGATGTGACAGCTCTGACAGACCAGTTTTGTTCCATCTTCCTACTCCTCATACTCCCCAAAATGACACTCACCTCTGGAAAGGCAAAAGGCACGGGTAAGGTATCAGCTTTCCTGGAAGCCCTACTGTGGCTGTCATTTGCATCTCATTAGCCCGGACGGTGTCACATGATCACCAGGGCTGTAGGACATTCTGGGAAGTGTATTTCGAGTCAGGCCGGATGCCACCCTGAACAAAATTGAATTTCTGTTTGTAACAAAGAAGGAGTGATTGGATTTTGGGTATGTAACCTTCAGCTGAGCCCAGGGTCCTTTGCCATACCCCTCTGTCTTCATTGCAGCAGGTTCTGCTCACCTTTCAGGTCTCTGTCTGTGTCTGCTCCCCCAGGAAGCCTCCTGGGGCCCCCAGCAGGGGGTTAAGTGACCATTCTCCGAGCACTGTTTAGCTATACAGCTGACATTACGCCTAGGGAAGTCCCAGGACAACCACCTGATGCTTCTAGACCCAAAGGAACACGGAGTGATCGTGCCAGGGGCGGGCTGTGGTGGCGGTCCTCTGCCTGAGCACTTTTTTTTTTTTTTTTAAAGGTTTTTTTAAAAAAAGGAGAGGTTACGCCTAACCTCTCCCTGTGATCTGGAATGATCTGTTTTATGACAGATCTCGTAAGTACTGTCCGAGTAGGGTTTGTGTCCAACTTTTAATTCCAGTTCCTGAAACAGTACTTGGCACACAGTGGGTGCTTATTTAAAGCACCTGAACTGTTGAAAACAAGGTAAGCTTGCTGAAATTCAGGGATCTCAGAGCACTTTTAGTTTTTTAAAAATTCTTTTTTTCATTTTTCCCTGTTTTGAGGTACAATGTATACATTTATAGGAGCTGGATGTATTTCTAGATGTTTTTAATCTTATAAAACGTATTGGTTGTTGATGTCAGGGTACATGCGAATATGTGTGTGTGTGTGATCTTTATCTGAGTGCAGCTGTGAAGTGCACCAATTATTTCCTGTGGCACTGAGCGCTTTAAGACCCATGAAACAAGTAGGGATTAGAGACAGTGGCCTCAGACATAGAATTCCAATGAAGGTGCAGCTTAGACACCTCCCCCCGCCCCCTCCGGCTGTGGGATATTGGAAGACAAACGGCGTTGTTTATCTGAAAAGTGTTTTGAACTCTTACCTCTCCAGGAGAAAAGTCCTATGTTAATTTCTGGTACAGTTAATCCTCTATTCCCCTTGTCAATAGGGGAAAAAAAAAAAGAGTGCAGATTGTCTAAAGGTCATTGATTCATGGTTTTGGAATTGAATGATAATATATTTTGGATGTTGGCAGGAGACCCGCCTACTGTGTGGGTAAAATGAGGCTATTGCTAATGCCAGTCATGAATTTGCATTATCAGTTCCTGTCTAAGCCCTATCAGGGGCAGGTGATGTGGAATGAATTTGTATTTAGAAGGGCCAAGTCATGTGCAATTCATTTATGTCCATGGCTGTCTCGAGTTCCATCTTTGTTTTCTGATTAGATCATAAGAAACTGGGTTACATTTCAGTCTTTCACTGGAATGCTTATGTGAAGAGCATCTCCAGATCCTAGGCAGAACTACTGATGAAGTCATTACCCATTAAGGGCTAAGGAATGAAGGGTTGGTCAAAAATCCCTGTGCCCCAAGGAATGGTCCTGGACCAGCAGCATCAGCATCACCTGGGAAACCTGTTAGAAAGGAAAAGTCCCAGGCCCCACCCCACACCTACTCAATCAGAAACCCTGAAACACAGAAATCCGTATTTTCACAAGTCCTCTGGGTGATTCTGATGCAGGGTCAAATTTGAGAGCCCAAGTCCATAAAATCAAGATGTTTTCAAAGTGCCTTGGATCATGGTTCTTAGAATTCAGTACTAAGTAAAAAAAATCTTTGACAAATAGGCATGAAATCTTTCTCCAGGCAGTAAGAATGACATCAACCATCATGTTTCTACTTTGGCCTTTTTCTTTACGACATTTGGAGCAATGCTGACTGCTCAGTCATAGTCAGTACATTTGCCTGGGCTTTTTATTTCCTCTTCCTCCCCATGAGTTTATTTGCTTCTTTTATTTAATAGCCTTACTATGAGTCTTTTATTATAGGCCTTCTCAAATCCATTTTTCGAGTAAGTGGTTTGGCAGCTGGGTGGGATATAATCTGAAATAAATGGACTCACTCACATAATGATTGACAGAAGTATTGGACTAAGAAATGTACTAGAGAGTGAGGGAAGCTGGCATGGAATTAAACAGATCTTGCAGAAAACACCATGCATGCCCTTGAATATTTGTTTGTGGTGAGAAAATGCAAGCAGTATAGAAACAAAATGAAAGTAAAAACTTCCCTCACTCCTCCGGGTGGAGGCCCCCTCCCCAAAGATAATTATTAATAATTTTTAGGTATCTTTTCATAAAATAAAGTTTATGCATAGAGCCCATATATGTATGTGTGTGTGTGTGTATTTATGCATTCCTTTTTTGAAAACACAAAAAGGACCATGGTGTACATTCTCACATGCATCATCTTTTTTTTCTTCATAATATATCATGTAGATCTTCCTTTTTTAAAAGTTACACAATATTCCTTTGTATGGTATTACTTTAACTTATAAACCTCCCCGTTATTATTAGATATTTAGGTTATCATGAACCTTCTCCCCTATATTATCTTGGCACACTTTTGAAATATATCTGCTGGGTAAATTGTTAGAAACAGAGTTTTTGGGGCACCTGGGTGGCTCAGTTGGTTAAGCGACTGCTTTCGACTCGGGTCATGATCCTGGAGTCCCGGGATCGAGTCCCGCATGGGGTTCCCTGCTCTGCAGGGAGTCTGCTTCTCCCTCTGACCCTCCCCCCTCTCATGTGCTCTCTCTCATTCTCTCTCTCTCAAATAAATAAATAAAATCTTTAAAAAAAAAAAAAAGAAACAGAGTTTTTGGATTAAAGAGCACACACATTAAAAAAATTGATAGATACTTTTTAATTACCTTCCAAAAAAGAGAAGTTAATTTACTTCTCAAATGAGATTGTCCTTTTCCCACACACTCATTAACATAGGGTATTATCAAATAAAATATTTTGCCAATTTTATAGGTGAACGAATTATATGGTTTTGAATCATTGTTTTGATTCCCTTTTCTTTAAGTCTGATAAGGTTAAACATTTTGAAAAGATTTATTAGTCAATTTTTATTTCATTATTTGGGAACTGCTGTTTAGGGATGATGTTTATCCATGTTTTTCTTGATCTAATCCTTAAGTTTCTATACCTGGAAATCTTTAAATCACCACAGAAGTTGTGTTTGTTGTTGTTGTTTTAATACAGATTTTCTGATTATAGCTTAGACTTCCTGAGTCTGTTTCTGTAATAGTCTACTTCTTCAGAAAATGTTGGTGATCAGTCACATTGGGACTGTGGTCTGTGAACGCTGTAAACACGGTACAGTGTCTGGGAGAGATCTCTTAAACCAGCAGTGTCTCTGTTCTTTTTATCCAGTTAACAGGGAATAAATATTCAAGACTGTGTTTGGGCACTGTGATAATTGGGAGCCAAAATACTGTCAACTTTTTCCATTTTTTAATCTAAAAAATAATATATAAAAATTCATTTCATATTAGGATCTAAACTGTCTCATGTGGTGGGAATGAAAATGGAAGATAGATAACAAATACTTCCAGGAGAATTTCTATTTGTGAATTACATGCCAGTGATATTTGCTTCTTTTATAATCATGAACTCATGCTCCCCATACTGCCGTTTGAGCCAGCAAACCCAGAACTGAATTTTAAGACCAAACATAGTAACAATATTCTGCTAGGTTTCTTGTATTCTTAATTTCCCTTGCATTTCTATTGTTTTTGACAATGTCACACTCATCTCAGAAGATCTCTCCTGCAGCTTGCGTTTTCCTTTCTCCCTGATTTTATAAAAGGTTAACATATTGTTAAGCATCCTCCAACAGTTGGCTTTCTCCTCACACAAGGCAAATTGAGAATATATAGGAGACTGTTCCACAAGGTCCTCCACATATCCCCTGGTGCCCAGTAATCCCGAACCCAAAATCCTTGCCTGCAGCCTTTCCTTGCTCACTGTGAGCCTGGGGTAGGGGAAAGAGGAGGTCAAGTTTGTAAGTTTCTGGGACATTTCCTACCCCCTCATTTATCACATTATACAGGAAAATAGATGAAGAGAAAAAACCTCCCCAAATTTTATCACATATAAAGAAAAATGAAACTTGATTAAAAAAAAGAAGAATTAGGAAGAAAAAAGGATTTCATCTTTCTACTGTGTTGCAGACTTACCAAACTACGGTTTCTGTAGCCCAAATTCTTTCCGTTGTTCATATCCCACTTATTTTATTCTCCTTTCCCACTCATTTCTCCGAGATTTGCACTTTCCATTTGTTCTTGAAATCAGCTAACAATCTGTGCTGGCATGAGTGTTTCCCCTGGGAGTTTACCATCTGATTGGCCTTTTAATCCGGTTGGGACAATTCTCCCAATACTCACAGACACAGAGCAGCTTCAACTTGTGTGTGCTGGCCAGGGTTGTTAGGAAAGTAAGGTTCACATATCTGATTTGTGGAACTGGAACGGTACCAGGCAATTGATCTGCAATGTGATTGGGGACTTGAGGGGAAGATGGAAAGAAGTATTTGGAACAATAGCCAGGTTCACTCTAATTTGGGGCTCCATCCACACGCCACACCTTACCGCACAGTGAGAACACACATTGGACTAGCTGAGTGCAGGTGTGCATAAATTAGGGACAGGGCCAAGGGTAGCTAGTTGTATCTTTATAATGTATAGATGGGCCTTCAGCAATCCCAGAATCTATGGCCAAGTCTCCCTAGAACTAGCTGTTATATTCGTATTTCTTTACAAATTTACATCTTTAGAAATAGGACTTAATAAGCAATGAAACCTTGATAGGGTAGATATTCAGTTAAGAAAATTGTACTATACTTTTTGTCTTCTTCTCCCAAATTAATTTATGTTTTATGCCACTATTCAGAAAAATAAATTTCAGAGTATAAAAATGAGAAACAGTTTTGAAGTGATTTTATTAAAGCATTTACTACCAAGTATTTATTTATTTTATTATGTTATGTTAATCACCACACATTACATCATTAGTTTTTGATGTAGCGTTCCATGATTCATTGTTTGCCTATAACACCCAGTGCTCCATTCAGTACATGCCCTCTTTAATACCCATCACCAGGCTAACCCATCCCCCACCCCCTCCCCTCTAGAACCCTCAGTTTGTTTCTCAGAGTCCATAGTCTCTCATGGTTCGTCTCCCCATACGATTCCCCCCCCTTCATTTTTCCCCTCCTACTATCTTCTTTTTTTTTTTTTTTTTAACATATAATGTATTGTTTCAGAGGTACAGGTCTGTGATTCATCAGTCTTACACAATTCAGAGCACTCACCATAGCACATACCCTCCCCAATGTCTGTCACCCAGCCGCCCCATCCTTCCCATCCCCCACCACTCTAGCAACTCTCAGTTTGTTTCCTGAGATTAAGAATTCCTCATATCAGTGAGATCATATGATACATGTCTTTCTCTGATTGACTTATTTCGCTCAGCATAATACCCTCCAGTTCCATCCATGTTGTTGCAAATGGCAAGATCTCATTCCTTTTGATGGCTGCATAATATTCCATTGTATATATATACCACATCTTCTTTATCCATTCGTCCATCGATGGACATCTTGGCTCTTTCCATAGTTTGGCTATTGTGGACATTGCTGCTATAAACGTATTTATTAATATTTTTTTAAATGCTCACTATATTTTATAAATCCTCAGTTTCTACAACTTTATAATGAAAAGATTTCTCATCCATTAAAATCTTTCAAATAGCCAAGTTATGGTTTAAGGTGTTTTTTGAAATTATATATATATATTTTGAAAATAAGCAATATTTTGTAAAACAGGGTGTTTCTTGAAAATATATATATATTTTGTTTTATTTTTTGTTTGTTTGAAAGATACTAATGTTCTTTGAGAAATCAAGATATTTGCCTTTAGTAGAGAATAAATATATTAATAAAATCTCAAATAACATAACATTGTACCTTCTACATTTCTGTGTCTTCTACTTAATTATGACTTTCTCAATTAGGAGGGCTTGATTATTCAGATCCTAGCCTCTAGACATAGCACAGGGTTTGGCCCATGTTAGGTCCTCAACTATTTGTTGAACAAGATAATGAATTGCTTGTCTCTTTGGTGAGGTTAATACAGTCTGCAGTAGCAAGGGGTTATGAAATACTTCATGAACTAAGAAGAAAAAATCTAACATGTAATGGTGACATTCCTTAAGAGAGTGCTGCAGCTCTTAGAGATATCACTGTGCACTGAGCTTCCAGCATTCAGCCCTCCGGGGCGCATGCGTAAGGATTAGGGTCAAGGTCGTTAGTGTGTTTAAGAGGGGTGGATGGACGCTGGCCAGTATAACCATAGCAGTCAGGGGATAGTCTTTGTGTGACCTTGTTGGGTTTTGTTTAAATTTGGAATCGGTTTATAACCTTTAAAATGCAGCCGTCTCACAATAAAGATCTGGATTTCTAAGGTTTTTTGAAAACTCAACAGATCTTGCCTCAGTAAACTGTCTAGTGGGAGCGACACTTTGTGGAATGTGTACCATATAGGATAAATATATGGAGCCCTACAACTTGGTATAGGATAGGAAGGAAGCTGCACTCTGTAGCCGGGCAGATCCCCTTGAACTGGTCATGCAAAAACAGAAATAGTGAAAACAGGGCCAGGCCAAAGTGTGCTGCTTATATTGGCTGCCAAACGTCAGTCCCCGGAGAGAAAGCAAAGGGGGTAGGGCATTCTAGACAGAGGGAGTCCTATAGATTTTCCTAGGCTTGGATGCAGAAAGTAGCATGCTCATTAGTGGTATCTATGGAGAGTGCACAGCCGGGAGGGGCTTGCTGGGAGCAAGGAGGGGGTGAGCCTGGAGAGATGGTAGAGGCAGGTCATGAAGACAGTGAAGCAGATGCTGAAATGGGATTAGATGTGTAGGAGATTTATTGCTCACCTGTGAGAGAAATGGGGATGGGCTGGGGGAGGCTGCGAGAGTTGTCCAAAGTGGTACAGGGAGGGAGGGAGGGAGGGAGAGCCTTAGCCTATAGTGCAATTCCCAGAAACTTTAGCAAGGAAGATGGGGCACCCTGGAGCCAAAGTCACCTCTCAGAGGAGTCTCCTGTATTCCCAGATACTAGCCAGCTCTAGTATCCCTGCCATCCTCACTGGCTAGGAGCAGCCTTTTGGAAGTGTGGCCTCAGGATGAACATGGTGATGGATTTTGGAGCGCAGCTAGGGCTGTAGGTTAACTGTTCTCCCTACAGTCAGAGATCATGAGGCTTATTCTCATGGCTGCTACAGTCTGCCCTTTGTGCCACACAGACCTCCTTCGCTATGTAAGTTCAAGGGGGAGCACCCCTGTGGTTCCTGTGGGCTGCTTTTCCTCAGAGGAACCTCAGAAGGTGAAGGCTGGTTGGACAAATTACATCCCATTCTTGCTGCAATTGATTTGGGGGTTGCAATGGGTACTCACCCTCTCCCTCCTACAATATCCATTCTGAGTTTCTCACATCCTTGATTATCTCCTTGGTAGGTCTTGATGCTTTCCCTAATGGTGTGACACGATCTTCATTCCTGGAGGCTTTGGAACCTTGGTAATCATCCCCTTTTCGGACGGGGACTGCTGCCTGTGTGTTTTCACAACCACACTGGGATAAGGGAGTACCAGGAAGCACTCTGAAGATCACCTAGGTTTCATATGCTCCTCCTTGCCCTCATCATGTAAAAGTAGCCTTGCCTCTTGCTCCTATGTAGGACCAATTATCTCTGCCAGTGTGGCATTCTGTTGGTCTTTGGACACAAAGAGTCCCAGGTGCCCTCGTGGGAGCTGAAACCTGTGGTTCAGTGGGACCTTGCCATGTCCTTTGGTAAGATTGTGCCCCTTTGTAAATGAGGACCTCCAATGTCACAGAGCTCAGAGTCGCATGGATCACTGGGGGTGGTGGTAAGAAAGACCGCCCATTCATGGTTTTAACCCTTGGTGTTGGGACTCATGTGTTCTTCCTAATCAGGGCACAGCATCATATGGAGGACGCTGACCTGATGTAATTGTTGCTCCTTGAGGCTGCCACCCTGTCCTTTCAAAGTATTGCCTCTGAGCTGGTGCTTCAACTCACCTTCAGAAGGCGATTCCAGCATTTGGGGAGGCCAGCTGCATGGTCTCCGGCTCAACGCCACAACCCCTTTCAGTGAAGTGGGTCCTGGTTAGATGCTCTGTTGTGCAGGATTCCATGCCTGTGCATCAGGCATTTCTTAAGCCCCCAGGTAATGATGCTGGCTGAGGTGCTGGTAGGTATGAATGTCTTTGTGAACGATGAGGTCTAATAGAACCCAGCTTATAATGGGCAGTTCTGAATGCATGATCACTTGTTAGCACAGACGTAAGCATTCCGTCTTTAGCAGGGCTCAGCAATATGCCAGGGACTGTTTTTCAAAAGGGGTGTACTTCTCTGCTGCAGATGGCATGGCCTTAATGCAGAATCCTGGGGGTCTATTTTCTCATTCTCCCACTAGAACACTATACCTCCTTGTATGTACTGATAAAAAAATTCAACTATAGCCTGCAAGCAGTGAGAACCATTTAGAGTTTCTAACTGTAGAACTATATGCTCAGATCTCTGTTTTTGAAAACTCTAAGACAGAAATATTGGAATGAAAAGAAACTGGAGACAGGCAGACCAGTTTAGAAGCTATGGTAACAGTCCAACCAAAAATTAAGGACCTGAACTGAAGTTCTGGCGATAAGCATGATGAAGAAGATGGGGCTGATTTGAAAAGCATTTAGTAAGTAGGATCAGAAAACCTGGGAAGATATTACATATCAGGAAGACAAAAATGTCCAGAGCAATTCTGGGGTTTGGGGATCTGGTGAGTAACAAAATAATTTTCATGTGTTACATTTTTGTTGTTTCATGTTGGAGTAGAAAAGTCCCCAAGCCCTATACTACTACAAGAAACTTGAACTGTGCTGAACCAACAATGTTAATGAGCTACATTTAATCAGCTGGATCTTGAACTGAACCTCAATATTAATTTTTCTTGAATCAATTTCTTCTTCCAAAAATACTGAGCTGGAATAAACCAGAAATATATTGAGACAGAACATCAAATATTATTTTCATCTGTTTTGTTTACTCTATAACCCCAGAATGTAGAATACCCAATAAATACTAGACACAGTAAATATTTATTACACGAATGAATTCTCCCAAATAAACCAGTAATTAATTTGGAGTTTATGATGCTTTCTTTGGCCATATTTAGCGCATGCATTATTAGTGGGAGGTGTCGAATTTGCAGTGTAAATTAAGATTAGAAAAGTTACCGTGTTCACAAGTCTCATGGTAAAAAGAGATGGGTTGTATTGTCATGGAAAACTCAAACGTTTCCTCATTTTACCTGGACTTGATATTTTTGGCTTAATCAATCCTGTGGGAGGGAAGGACCAAGAGAGATTCTTCTCTTTCCCTCTTGATTGCAAGCAGAGGAAAACAAAGGATCCCAGGAAATACTTAACGTCATAGCTTTATGACACAATTCCAGGGAAGGGAAACCCCTAACATTCTTCCTGGTCTACCCAGTGGACGACAGTGTCTTTTAATTTTCTTTTTTCCCCATGTCTGAGTTTATTCTAAGAAAATAATGGGGAATAGGCCATGTGCTATAGTAGCAAGGATGCTAATCACAGCATTATTTAGAATATAGAAATTTGGAATCCTCTGGAATGAGTAATAATGGAGGATTGAAAGCGGGGGATAGCCCATGACAATTACCTACATTTTGATCTGCAAGGTTAAGATTTTATAGTTCAAGCAAACTGAGTTAGGGACTCTCAACCTATAATAGAAACAGTTTCCCTCTAATTCTTTCAAGACTTGCACTGTTTTTTACATCTCCATCTACAGTCTTGCCGTTGGCTTTAATGACTTGCAAAGAAACCAGTAGATCCAGAGAGGGCCTGGGGGAAAATGTTTGGCAAAGTGAGTCTTCCAAAGCACCTGGTTTCCCTGTTTGCATCTGTTTCTTTACCCTCTTCCTTCAGTGTCCAGTGTTCACATGCTTCCTGTACACTTCTCAAAGCTGAAATGACCACTTTCCCCTAAAGCATCACAGCCTTGGGATGTCTGGGGTACATTGTGCAAGCAGCCTCCTCTCAAAGGCAGTTCTATTTGCTGTCACTCCTATATTACGGATGGCTCTTTGAAGCATGGTGTATGAAGCCAGATGACTGGATTCTAATGTCCACTCCCATGCTTTCTATCAGGTAACCTTGGAGCAATTGACTTATCCCTCCTCTTCCTTAGTTTACTCACCTATACAAATCGGGATTAAAAAACAATAGTGACCTCATAAGATAATTGACAGGATCAAATGTGAAGCATATAGGAGGGGCGCCTGGGTGGCTCAGTCAGTTAAGCGTCTGCCTTTGGCTCAGTTCATGATCCCAGGGTCCTGGGATTGAGCCCCTCATTGGGATCAAGCCCTGCTTTGGGCTCCCTGCTGTGCTTCTCCCTCTGCCCCTCCCCACCGCTCATGCTCTCTTTCTGTCTCAAATAAATAAAATATTTAAAAAGTAATAAATAAGGGGTGCCTGGGTGGCTCAGTCGTTAAGCGTCTGCCTTCAGCTCAGGTCATGGTCCCAGGGGCCTGGGATTGAGCCCCGCATCGGGCTTCCTGCTATGCGGGAGGCCTGCTTCTCCCTCTCCCACTCCCCCTGCTTGTGTTCCCTCTCTCGCTGTGTCTCTCTCTGTCAAATAAATAAAATCTTTTAAAAAAAAAGTAATAAATAAGTGAAGCATATAGGATGATTCTTGTCACATATAATATGCTAACATTTTCAGGCATCAACTAAAAACAAAATAAAGGTGGAGGTAGAGTGGTTCTTTGTGGAACTTCTGAAAAATGATGCCTCGGTCTAGCTCATTTCCTTTTTTTTTCTTTTAAAGATTTTATTTATTTACTTGATAGAGAGAGACACAGCGAGTGAGAGAGGGAACACAAGCAGGGGGAGTGGGAGAGGGAGAAGCAGGCTTCCCATGGAGCAGGGAGCCCATGCGGGGCTCGATCCCAGGACCCTGAGATCATGACCTGAGCCGAAGTCAGATGCTTAACAACTGAGCCACCAAGGTGCCCCTAGTTCATTTCCTTTTTACCCCCTTTCACCCCAGCACTGATGAGGAGTCCGAGTACCTTCCATAGAAGCAGTTGCATCATGTTTTCTGACTTGATTTAATTAATACTGATGTGTTGGTATTTAGCTGGGTAATAATCATGCTACTTCACCCTAGCCCTAATTGGTCCTCAGATCGCAAGTTTGACTGTTTTCCATTTACTTATCATTAATGTAGAACTCTACTATCCAGAATGTAGCCAATGTTCATATGTCTATTTAGTTTAAATCACAGTTAAGTAAAATTAAATTCAGGTCCTCAGTCACATATGTCCACCGCTCAATAGCCACAGGTGGCTAGTGGCCCCCAGATTGGACAGTGCCAATGTAGAACATTCCGTCATTGCAGAAAGACCTGACAGTGTGGGTTTAGACCCTTAAGTTTGCTGTGTACATAGAATCATTGTAGCATTTATCATCACTACTGACCATACTCCTGTGCACACACAGGCTGGCCAGAAACTCCAGATCATTATAAGCATGAAAACAGGAATTGGAGCAACAAGTCATCCTGTATCAAATCCCAATCCTTTTATGATCTTTGATTCAGTTCCTTTGTCTCTTGTAGGATTATTTTCTATGATATATGCATATTTTTGTTTTTGTTTTGTAACCTCTATGAAAAAGACCTGGCAGGATCCAATGCAACTGCATAAATTATATGGTTTTGATATTGGAACTATGTTATTCTAACTTACAGCATGAAATGTATACATTTAATGTATTGCTACCTTTCTTGTTTATTCCCAACAACGATTCTTTTCTTTTTGCTTTATTCTCAGCCCAGCTTTCCTTCTATGAATAACATCAGAACGAGTGACTAGAAAGTCAGTAAAGATGGAAAATTTGCCACCTCTAAAGGGATGGAGGAGGTCCCTTCTTGATCAAGGCTTAGCTTCGCAATCGTAGTCACTCACAAATGGAAATGGCGGTGTGGGGGTCCTGATGAATTGAAGGCATCCCCGTGTGTCAGAGCAGACAGGGAGACCGAGCCACAGGGAGTTTAGTGCTCGAATTCACATGGCTCTTTGCAGCAGAGCAAGAGTTCAAGCTCAAGTCTGCAGTCTGCAAAAGCCATTCTCCTCCCAACACTCCATGCTGCCTCTGAAAATGTTGGCTTATTTGTTTCCTTTCTCAAAATGCATCCTTCTCTCTGGCTACCTGAAGAGTAATGGTTGTAAGCATTTATTTGTCCCAGGAGAGGCCTCAAGACATTTTCTCTGTTGTTGTTGTAAAATTAAGTGTGCTGAGTTGGAAAGGTAGAGTGCACTTCACCGTTGAGTCTTTCAAGGGCAACATGGGACAATCACTTCATCAAGAGGAAGAAAACCACTTTGGGGAAGTCATTACCAAAGTGGCCAAGAGAAGCCTGTCAGGTTTGGAGCCAGAGCATTGGAGAAACCAGCTTGGAAGCTGTGGTCATTTTATAGACCACGGCCCGCTCATTTCCTTTCCTGGGTACTTTGAGGAGCCCAGGAAGGATAGAGAGAGGAGACCTAGCTGTATACATAACACTGATTATTTTGGACTGCTTACTAGTTCCTTAATTGAGTGCTCTGGGGAACTTTCAGCCCAGTTTACTGCTGCCCTGGATGAATGGAGTGCACCTCAGAGCTGTTTCCTTCCACCAGCACTTGGAAAAGTAGGATAAAGCTTCCCAAACGTTGCTGCACATGAGAATCACCTGGAGAGATTTTCTGAGCCTCACTCCTGAGGTCACACCCCATACCAATGAAACTGTAATGTGTGAGAGCCACGTCAGTCGTATGTTAGGATCCCAGCTGATACTAATGTGCAGCAAATTTGGAAATCTTGGCCCTTCTTTGACAACCCCCTTCTCTCTTCCTTACCCTCTGTTCTCCTGTCTTTCCCCTGCACCTCCTCTCTCCAGGTTTGCACCATGACTGTTGCTCCCCGAGGAGGGCTAGAGCCTCTCTTTCTCAGAGTCCCACCCAACAAAGTCCTCTTTCTGCCCCACCCAGAACACACACAAAAGGGTACCCAGGCGAGGTGGTCTTCTGTGGGTGGCACCTGTGCTCCAGCATCCCTATCTTGGTGTCCTTGGCTCACTGGCTGCCCCAAAACTTTTCTGGGTCTGGCTCTTGCTCCATCACCCCATACCCAGGTGCTGTATGCCTCCTAGGTTGGGGCTTCCCCAAGTAGTGTCTGCTCCCTCCTGGGCACCTGCCAGTTATGTAGAAGATTTAAAAATGTGTGTTTTCATTTCTGGGTGCCCCAGTTTTCTCATCTGTAAAATGGGGTAATAATAGTGCCTACTTAACAGTGCTGTGGGGATTAAAGGAAGCACTCAGAGGGTGTCTTGCACATGGTCGGTTGAACCATATAAGACTGCCAATTTTGTAGGTCAAAAATGATCAAATAGCAATGATTTTATACTGTTCAGCCCTATAGTAAGTGCTCAATAAATGCTAGTCATTACTGTTATTTTCCATTTTATTTCATTAGTGCATTTAATTTGAATGTCATTTTATTTATATTTGGTAATTTTGTTTAACTGTAAAGCTATTAAGTGGGTTTTAAGCAAAGGAGCTTAGCCCTAGTTTTCTATCTGTGTATATGTAGGAAGCATTATAATTATTATAATAAAGATTAATTAGTTGAGAGTAAGAATGATGAGATTCTATCTCTGAGACTTTTTTCTCTTTAAAGGAGAAAACATTTTTCAAATTTGAGAAATCCCTGTCTTAGGCCTTCCCGATCTGCCTCACTTAATTCACTTGCCCTGTGTTTTTGTTCTCACCTGAGGGTGCTACTTTTAGTTGGGATCAGCTAGAAAATCTGGCAAGCAACCTGGGTTTTTGATTTCCCCTAATAGAACACAGTATTCCATAGAGGACTCCTTGCTGGACTGGGGAGCAGAGGGTTCTGAGCCAGCAGCTTGGCCCAAATGAGTATCCTGATGCCTTGTTAGGACACTCAGGGCTGATTTGGAGACTTATCTTAGCTAGCAGGATGTGCTAGATATGGTTCAAAGTACTTTCTGTGTATTACCTCCTATAGTCCTCCTGAGGGCCCTGTGGCATAAGGCCGTATTATTGCCCCTATTTTGCAGATGAAGAAACTGAGACTCAGGGATTAAGAGACCGGCCCAAGGTTACACAGCTATCAGTGGCAGAGTCAGAATTATAGCCTGGGCTGGCTCCAGAGCCCGTGCTCCCCAGTCTTTGCAGGCATTATCTGTTTGTTCTCACAGTAATCCTAGGAGGTAGGTAAAAGGGTCTGGGATTGCCTGACTCTGGAGCTGGGACTTAATGCCCTTTCTCTTGGTCATCTGGGGCATCTGGGTCATCTGAGCAGCGCTGCCCGGACTGCTGGGTATGATCTCGTTGCTCTCTTTACGGTGGCCTCCTTTCCAGTCCAGTGATAAGATGAAGTGGTTTCTTTGGCCCTTCTTAAAAATAGTTAAAAACTAAAACAAAAACAAAAAAAAAACGTGTTATCTAAAGGTTGGGGTTTTCTCTCAGCCCTAATTTCTCCTTTGCTTTAGGGGCGCCCTACATTCTTTCTCTATTCAGTGGCGCTGGGAGATTTGCTCATGAGCGGTGCTGGAGGGGGTCCCAGAGGGATGGACTTATTTGGTTGGTGGATTGTTTCCTTCAGCTATAATTCCACTTTCCCAGTTTGGAGGCTGACCTTTGTTAATGTGCTGTCTTATCTACTTTTTTTCCCCTTTCCATGAGAGTAGAATAACAGCATGTATTTCTCTTTATTAACCTAACCCCTTTCAGAGACAAAGCAAGAATGTTATTACTCATAACAAAAATTGTTTTTGCGATTACTGTGGCCAGGGGTGGTTGATCCAGGTTTTTAGGGAGGAGCTCCTTAAGGAAAAGGATTCATGAATTAATAATCCTAAAATGAGGAACAGGGCCTTGGCAGGGGCCCCTATAATCAGGGACCCTGAAGCTTACCCTTCCCTACATGCTACATCCACCTCTGGCCGTGATACTTGGGAATTTTAACATCTTTTGTTTCCTCTAATCCCTCTTATTTCCAGTGTCGTCTTACTAGTATAATTATTTGATAAATCATATGAACCTAGATGTTAACTGGGTCTCTATAAAATGTAATGGGTCATCCCAGTCTCCACTTCTGCCTTTCTTCCCTCTTCCAGATAAGCTGCCCTGGTTGATAGCAAGGACTGTGGCCCTCAGGTCCGGTGTTATTGGTGACACCTGGTGACCTCCCTGAGGGCCTGTGGAGGGCTGGTGCAGTCACTGTGTTTCCTGGCTCTTCCACCTGGCATCTCGTGAATGGGCGGCCTTGGTTGTAAGGACAGGAGGTCAGCATCGCCCCGTGATCACTCTCAACTAAATGACTCAATGATCTATCACCTCTCTCTTGCATACAAGGCAAATCATTGTGTCCTCCCATGTACATAGCAACCCAAAGGGGATTTTTAAGAATTGCATCAGTGATTTTAGTTATAGGGTTCAATAATTTGAGGATTCAGCTGGCATTCTTAATGACACCATGTATAAGCGATAAGGCTATCTGTACCTGCCCTGTAGAGGATGAGGAATGAATGAATGAGCTAGTAAGATAGAGAACAAGGAGGACAACTGAGGAACAGAGATAGGAAAACTCAGTAATGAGGAGGGGAGAGGAATAGAGAAATCTTATGTGGCTCTTTCAGTATCAGCAGTCAGGGAGTCAGGGAGTGGGGTCTACTTAGATGCCTGCATTTTCTCATCCACAAGAAGCTACTCAGTATTTTTTCTCTAAGAAGGGAGTTAATTTAGATGCAAGAATAAAAAGTTCCTATTATCAAGGACAATCTTCTTTTATTAATAACTCCTACATCTTTTTCTGCCTGGATGAATACTACTATGTAAAATCTTATTATATTCTGTTTTGCTACAATAATAGACTTCTTTAATAACCATTATTTATGGAGGCTTGTAAATGAAGATGGTGCACTACAAAGGAAGAATTCACACCTCAGTGATACTGAGTCAGGAGGTCATCTGATATATACCTCTGCCTTCACACCCAGGGTGAGGAAAGAGTCAAATTATAGTTTGGACTGTGAGTTTTCACAGACCCCAATACCCTTTCACCAAAATGAAACCGTAATGGTCTTTGCACTCTCAGGAGACATGTTTTGTGTAGCTCAAGGCATTGGTTGATCAGAAATTCAGAGGATGAGTGCTTGGATAGATTTGTTTTTGGAAACATATTCTTTATTAAATGAGAAAAATTGGTTAAGATTTAGTACTTAGCTACTAAAGAACCCAGTGATTTGAAAAATGATAGCCATAGAATTTTTACCTAAGCCACTGTTTTGATGTTGGCCATTTGATTTTATTTTTTTCATGTTTCCCACAAGAAGAGAGAGTACAGGCTGGCTCTCCTACCCTATAAGAAATTTGGAACGGGATCTCCATACCTATGAAACTAGCAACTACAGTTTTCTTGAACTTTAGTTATAAATGGCTAACTGGAAACAACTTTCAAGGCCTTTGGACAAAAACTTGATTAGGATTCTTGGAACCATGGGCAAAACCCTATTCCATGCAAAATAGGAAATAATATTTAATGTGGATTGGTTCTTCTCAGTCCTGGGTGAGAATCAAGATTAGGTTAAGTGATTGTTAATAAGTTGAAAATGAGAATTAATAATAATATGTTTAAACATTTTGAACTTGCAAGTTTTTTGGAGGGTCTCTAGGATGAAAATTCCCTGAAAATACAACCTTCTTAATCACATGGAAGCATTTAACAAAAGACACCGAAGCAAAAATTTCTCCAAACCACCACTCCCTTCCAGGCAAGTAAAAAATGGCAGGCTGGAACTGAAATGTACCTAGTGTTCCATTCCAGCCTGGAGAGTTCTTTGACTCCATCCCCTTGTGGCTGTTTGTACTTCAAAATGCCTTCTCATCAGTTCTCTAGAAACTTCAAATTGATTGAGGAAGCAAACAAGCAAACAGCCAACAAGCAGAAGAGAGTTAATATAACATCTTTTAGAAATGTGAATATACTGCTGGGCATACTTGGCCAGGCATCATTTATCCTTCAGGAATTAAAGCATTTTTGATGCAATTGACCTTTAAATCAAATTGGGGAAAGGTACAAAGGCAGCTTTTCCCTATGACTCTAGACTTGCCAGGTGGTTCCAGAAAAAGAAGTACACATTTTTTTAAAAGCATTGATTTTTATGCAAGTAGATCTTCAGTTCATATTGGAATATGATCATATACCTCCCTATAACTTATGGAAATGAAACATCAGTGTCTATGAGGTCTGAAAGAGGTAATCTCTGAGTAGTTCTCTATTATTGACATTTTTTAAAACTTCTTTTTAAAAGTAGGCTCTACACCCAGCATGGAGCCCAATGCAGGGCTTAAACTCATGGCCCTGAGATCAAGACCTGAGCTGAGATCAAGAGTTAGATGCTTAACCAACTGAGCCACCCAGGTGCCCCTGTTATTGACATTTTTTAAAACCAACTTTAACCTTTTTGTTGATAAACCTTAAAGAAGTATTAATGTCAAAAGCATATATGTTACAAAGAAAAATTTAAGCTGGTGGCTGACCTCTTTTAGAAGACTCTTGAATTGGTCAGAGCTCCTGGTTGCAAGGGGCAGAAAGCCATCTCAAACTAACTTGGGCAAAAATGTTTATTGGGGTGCCTTATGTTTTGATTTGTAAAGTTGTGATGGCATGGCATTCTATTTTTAGAGAAGGAAATCATGCCAACAGGTAACTTCCCCACCTTCTGGCATTTGCAGAAATACTCATTTGAGCCATCCTTAGCTTCATTTTGCACTTTCAGGTTAATGAGGTTACTAGAAGTTAGTATTGTTAATTTTAGGGACGTCTGTGTGATTTTGCTGGGCCAGCATTCAGTTCTTTTTCTTCACATGACAATACCTAGATTTTCTTTTGGGAAACCAATACCTCCCCTATTCTCAAACCATGTGATTTACATGAAGTTGACACTATGTGTTTGTCCAAGAGACATGCTAATGACCCAGCTCTGGCCAGTTGGAATGCCACATTCCCCTGGCCAGTTGTGGTCCAAGGGTGGATCACCTCCCCTTTTTTTTCCTGAAACAGTTGGGAAAAAGTCTGGGAATGCTTCTGAAGCTGCTGGTGGCCACAGTGTGGAAAGACCAGAATGAGAATAAAGGCAAATGAGAGGAATAGAGTTGAGGGTGAGAAGTTCCTGAAAAGAGGATTAAAAGTCCAGCCATGTCCAAGCTGGACTGTCAGATGAGACAGTAAAATTCTTCCCCTTCTCTCCCTACCCCCATTTTAGTTACAGCCTGTTTGATTTGGATTTCTGTACCTTGCCACCAATGTGAAAAATGGGATTATCTTCATGAGTGGCGTTATAATTCCTAGTTAGCCCTCCTGCACCAGTTCCTCATATTCCAGATGTCTACTGCTACATAGCAGATCACCACAAAATGGAGTAGCATCATTTTATTTCTCATTGTTTATGTGGGTCAGGAAGTAGGAAGGGCTTGGCTAGGCAGGTCTCGCTTGGAGTCTTCGTGCAGTTGTAATCAGACCGTGCTGGAGCTGGAAAGGAGCAGGAAGTGAAGGGGGAGCAGCTGGGGGCTAGTAGGGCAGCACTGTCTCTTCAGGAAGTCTCAGGAGCTCTGTGTGGACTACTTGGGCTTCCTCACATCATGGCACTCAAAGCACTCAGGTTGCTTACATGGCTGAGTGCTCCAAAACACTGGGTGTAAGTTGAAGTACCTTCTACGACCTAGCTTCCAAGGCCACAGAGTGTTATTTCCACCATACTCTGGTCAACTGGTCTATAAGGTTGGGGAGAGGATGTAGACCCTCCCTCTCAATGGAGACATGCCAGTGAACTTGAAGGCATGTTTGTAAACCATCACCATGTTATAAGCAATTTTCACATTGTGAGAAGTTACTATAGTCGGGATGATATATGTAAGTAGTCTTAGTTTTGTGAAGACATGTCTTTAATTTGTACTTTTGGGAGCTGGATTAACTTTCTCAAGTCATTAAGGCACCACCAAGCCTCGATTATACATACCTAAAATGAAGTCAAGATTTCTCATGATCTTTCAGGCTTCAGAATTTCATTTTGTTCTCATATTAGGCATTTCAAACTTCAACATGAATAGCATTGGAAAATCCTTAGATTTGCATTATTTCTCTACTTCACAATTGCTTGTATACTGATTTAATACTGAGGTGTTGTCATTTGGTAACTGGTACCTCAGTAATGTAGCTTCCGGAAGTGCTTAATTGTCTTAGTGACCAGTTAAGGAGTTGGGAGTGTCTCATTTTATGGACTCTATATGAAATAGCAATTAGGGTATGGATTTGTAAAACTTGACCTGTCTATCACTTTGCCTTCCTGACCAGTATTAGAAATCCTCCTTTATACCAAGTATTATCATGGAGTAAAAAAATCAGAATGCAACTCTTTTCAACTTTCTCCCAAGTGGAGGAAGTCAAACAGATCTCAACTAATTTTTTTTTTTTCTGTTTCAGAATGTAGCAAGTAATCCATTGGAATAAGACTGGCAGTTGAGTAACTCATGCAAAGGTAATTTAGAGCACAAATTAAATCTGTCAGAGTGGTATTAGATTTGCAAAAGCTCATAAATAACAAATGAAAGGTCACAGAGCTGTGAAAATGAGAGTGTACTTCTTCATAAAGAGAACCATAGTCAGGGATGGGGTCCTCAGTGCGTAGTCAAATAGCAGCACATAAAATGGAAATGCAACATCTTTTCTAAATGTCTAGGACAGTCCAAAGGCACAGTGGCCTCCAGAGAAAAACATCAAGGTCCTAGAACAGACCCTTCATATTATCTGAGCATGTCCAGCATCATATCTGGGAGGCTTAAGGATTAAAGCTTCTTTGCCTACTGAGAATCTGTACAGAAAAAATACATCCCCCTCAGCAGAGCCCATATTTCAGTAATGGTTAGACTAATTGTGAATGCATGTAACTCATTTTTCATATTTTAGTTCCCAGAATATACTAATAGAGTGAGTAGTGTTTCATGATTTACTGCAGGAATGTAAGCAGTTGGTGGTGATATTAATAAATAGTTCTGCCCATTCTGTTTTTCTTATGGGAAAGAAAGGTGGAAAATATAGCCCTGGCTACCCAAAGTAAACAAGTTCTTTTACAGTGCATTGTATGCAGATTTTTTTTTCTTAGTGCTATGTTGGGCTTGACTTGTATAAGGGAACAAAATCTAGATTTATAAAAAGCAATGTGTGGGCTTCATCAAAATTAAAATTTTGATGAAGCCCACACATTGATTAAGAAAGTGAAAAGTCAACACAGAGAAAAGGAGAAAATATTTGCAAATCATATATCTGAAAAGTGTCCAGAGTCCAGAATATAGAAAGAACTCTTTTAACTCAACAATAAAAAGACAATAACCCATTAAAAAATGAGCAAAGGATTTGAATTGACGTTACTCCCGAGAAGATCTACAAATGGCCAATAAGCACATGAAAAGATGTTCAGCATCATATCACTTGGGAAAAGCAAATGAAAATCACAATGATATACCACTTCACACTCACTAGGCTATAATAAAAAAAATAATGAAAATAAGGGTTGGTGAGGATATGGAGAAATTGGAACACTGATATTTTGCCGATGAGAATGTAAAATGGTGCAGCCACAGTGGAAAACTTTGGCAGTTCCTCAAAAAGTTAAACCCAGAGTTACCATAAAACCCTGCAATCCCACTCTTAGGTCTGTACCCAAGAAAAGTGAAGACATAGTTCACACGAAAGTGTGAACGTGGGTGTTAGAGCAAAATTACTTCCAGTAGTCAAAAAGTGGAAGCCACCCAAATGTCCATGAACCAATGAATGGATAAACAAATGTGTTATATCCATATCATGAAATATTATTCAGCTGCAAAAAGGAATGATGTACCCATTCATGCTACCATATGGATGACTCTTAAAAACATCATACCAACTGAAAGAAGCCAGACGCAAGAGGCTAAATGTTGTATGATTCTGTTGACACAAAATGTTCCAGTAGGCAAATCCATAAAGACAGAAAGTAGATCAGTGGTTGCAGGGGTTAGGGAGAGAAGGGAATTGGGACTGGCTGCTAATGGCACAAGAGTTCTGGAGGGGTGATGGAAATGTTCTGGACTAGGGGATGGGTGGTACAATATTATGAATATACAAAAACACTCTACTGAAGTAATACATGCTGATCAGAAATTTTTGAGCCTACAAATGAAGCAAAAAAAGACCATTAAAATTATCAGAAATCCTAAACCATTTTGGTATCTAGCCTTTCAGTCCTTCTTCTAATCATATATAAGCTTAGAAAATACAGATTTCCTTTTTTTCTAAAGAAGGAGCAATTTCATGAGTAAAACGTGTTGGGGTCATAGAATTTCAGCTACTTTAAGAATTCGGAAATTCTACATTAAACACATGTGTGAGGACACATCCACAGAGACATGCGCCTTCAAAGGGATATAAGATGGTGTGCTCGTGACCTGTGCTCTCTCAACATCTCCTAACAAGTAAAATCTAACGCGGATGTGTAAAGGTCATGGAGGTGGAACACAGGCCTTACAGAGTATCTTGAGGGCGACACGGGGAGAGTGTAGACGGGCATCACCCATCTGTTTGCTTGCTTGCTGAAGCATGGCAGGAAGTCACCTGGGTCTGCAGGAGCCTTGGCAATATGAAAATGTCCATGGCAGGAAGTACCCTCCCCCTGTCTCCCACCTGCTTTGTCCCTGCCTGACTAGCCATGGAGCAGATGTTGGGGTGAAAGAGATGTGCGGATTTCCAGTAGTTCTGGAAATTGCTGTATTTTTTCTGATTTAAGGAAAGGGAGCTGTGTGTTGAACCCAAATTCATGGCACCATATTCTCTTTCACTTAGAACACAACATTTACATCATAGTTACCTTGACTTAGAAAACTACATTGACTTTAAAGCTGTATTTTGAACAAAATGATAGTAGTAAAAATATTGGGAAATATTACACAGTATTTCTTGTGTGACAGACACTGTTATTAGTGCTTTACTCTGTTACCTCATTCTCATAAGAAACTTTTGAGGTAGGTAGTATTATGATCCTCATTTTGCAGATGAGAAGACTGAGGCACAGAGTGGTTAAATAACTGGCTCAAGGTTGCACAGCAAGAAAATGTTGGAGCGAGGTTTCAAATCCAGGTGTCTAGCCAATATCTCTGTCCATTACTCACACATAGTCATACACCCGTGCTGTTCAGTAAAGATTTGGGGCTGGGTACGTTTCATTTCTGATGACATTAACTAACGCATACTGCTTAGTGCAAGTACTGTGCAGAGGGAGACCTTTCAATCGGTACCGGAAGGAATACCGTGGTTGAGGGATGCTTTTATTAAATCATGCCACTTGTGTTGTTTGCTGCATGTGAAGTACTGTGCTTCCAGCAAGTTTCACATTACAAAGAACTTAGGTTGGCAGCTAGTTGATATTTAATGTTAGGTTGTATTGAAAGAAAACCAGATAGCTTTCCTGGCCATCCCTCTCACCCTGGGCCAGGGCTGCAGACTGTGAGGAGCGGGGTGGGGGTGGGGGGGACTGCTGAAGCAGAGCAGATTCATTCCTCAGCTGTAATCCCAGCTGGCCAGAGTGCGTGTAAAATGAATAAAATGAAGCACCGCTGCATTCATTGAAGAGGAGATTATGTTTGTCTCTGTCACCTGGCAAACGAAAAATATCGTTAATGTTTGTTTGTTGCCTCATCATATTTTTCAAACAAGTGCCTAGCACAGTGCCTGGCAGTCACACTTATTAAGGGAACAAGCAGCTCATTCCCTTCTCGAATGCACGTTCGCCTGGGGAACCAAATGTAAACAGAAGATGGGGAGTAAGCATGAAATTGGCAAGCCTGGCATCATCAAGCTGCTACCAGGTGATAAGAGTTCCAATCTTATTTCCTAATAGTTTGTCTGTTTTTAAAAAATAATGAATGCATCAGTCCATCTGGAGTTAATGTGAGTGTATTGTGCGTTGTTTGGTTTTGGTTCATCTTCCCAGTTTTTAATTAAGTTATCAGAATATTATTCAGTTAATATTTTCCTGTTCTATAATTTTGAAAAATTACTTACATCATGTCAATAGCTGTGTCTATTTCTGAGCTCCTTAGAATGTTCTAGTTTCTGTATTCATTTTTATACTTTCTATCCTGCTTTGATAAATATTAATTAATATCTGATTAGTTCATATTGGTTTTCCCTATTGATTTTGTTTTATGATGTATTTACTCTTGATCTATTTATTTTGACAAAATAATTAGAAATTTATTTTGTCATACTTTTTAAAAAATCTCATTGAATATTTTAAAAAATCTCATTGAATTATTTTGTTATGCTTTTTAAAAAATCTTGTTGAATATTCATATTAAAATTTATAAACAAAATGTCCAACTGGTGGTTTTTTTCTGCCAGTTTAAGATAAAGTGACTATCTAACATGACCCCTTGTGTGGGCAATAGAACGATGGTATTTACAAAAGAGTAGAACATGAACAGATTCTATAGGAAAGCAGTAAGATGGCAAGCAATTAGCACATATAAATTAAGATATATATCTACATTCTTAGTAAGCCGGACAGTTCAACCCTAGTAAAAGATTTTACTGCTCTGGATTTTAATTGAAAAGGACAGAACCAGAATGAAGGACACAGTGATGACTGTGCTACAGTGATACTTTTACCTCATTTTATTAGTCGAAGTTTATACACCTTGAATCAGTCATTGGAAGAACAGAATAACACCTAGCATTTACAAATGTGGATTCAGTGGCCAGACTGTCTCGGTTTGAACCAACTCTTCTCCTTATCTGCTGGATTTCAGTTTACTCAAAATGGGATGGTAATAGTGCCTACCTCATAGGATTGTTGGGGGAATTAATTGATACATGGAAAGGGCTTCAGTAGCACCTGGCCAATATTGTTAGTTAGTTTCGAGCAGCAAAGATACTTTTTGTTTTGGGAGAGGCCAATTTACCTACATTTCTTTCTTCCTTCCTTCCTTTTTCTTTCTTTCTTTCTTTCTTTCTTTCTTTCTTTCTTTCTTTCTTTCTTTCTTTCTTTCTTTCTTCTTTCTTTCTTTCTTTCTTTCTTTCTTTCTTTCTTTCTTCTTTTT
>NW_023270377.1:78883875-78954676 GCF_011800145.1 Mirounga leonina | reverse complement strand
TCTTTCTTTCTTTCTTTCTTTCTTTCTTTCTTTCTTTCTTTCTTTCTCTTTTTCTTTCTTTCTTCTTTTTCTTTCCTTCCTTCTTTCTTTCTTTTTCTTTCTTTCTTTCTTTCTTTCTTCAGACTTTCTTTCTTTTTCTTTCTTTCTTTCTTTCTTTCTTTCTTTCTTTCTTTCTTTCTTTCTTTCTTTCTTTCTTCTCTTTCCTTCCTTCCTCCTTCCTTCCTTCCTTTTCTTTTCTTTTCTTTCTTTCCTCTTCTTTTCTTTTCTTTTCTTTTTTCGTTTCCGAATCTGAAAGCCTACCCTGTATAGGTTTTCTTGGACACCATGACCCAGAAAGCCTGCACTCTCATACCTGGCCTTCACCATTATCAAGGAAATGCTCTTGAACTTTTGTACCTGACTTACTTATTGTTGCATTCTGGCAGACATCCCCTGGCCCTCTGGCAAAAGTACCTGGATTTCATTAAAATCCAATCTCTCTTGATACCATCTCTGCTAGATATGAGAGGGGACTACTACCCGTGGAGCTTTAGCTACTTGAATAAGAATAGATTGGGGCTGGAATGTCCTAAATGCTCTGAAATCACCGTTCATAAGGTTTCTCTCCATGTCTGCTCACTTCCTTGTGCCTTTGGCTCCCTGTCTGCCCCGAGCCCATCCTCCCAGCACAGGAGCTCTGCCAAGTCTCCCATGGTTTCCTCGAGTTGGACATTGAGATGAGTCTTGCTTCATATTTCAGGTGCGACTTCCCTCCCGTGGTCCCAAGTTCTGGCCCCCGGGCCCCCTGCATGAGTGACGCTTCAGTCTGCCATGGACCCTGGCCCTGCCCTGGCCTGGCTCCTGTTCCTGAGCCTGCTGGCTGATTGTCTGAAAGCTGCTCAATCGCGAGACTTCACAGTGAAAGACATTGTCTACCTCCATCCTTCAAGTAAGACTCCGTTCTCTTTGCTGCAGAAGTGTCACTTTACTTTGAATAAGATGTGAGTTGAAAAATGGACAGGAAAAGTCAGCCTTCCATGCAGGGGAGACCTTGGCTGATTGAATTGGGGGGTGCAGATGCTCCCAAAGATGTGGTATGCTTTACCCTCACCTTTTTATAGGGCCTTTTTTATTTCAAGGCAGATTGTTAAGGCTTGTTTTCTCTGTTCCCAGCACAGTCGCTCTGATTCTGAACACCTTTCCCTTTAACTCGTGCCAGCTCTCAGTCAGTTATCAAAGTGAACCAGCATGTCCCAGGCAGAGGTATTCGTCAAAGATCAGTCCTTGAGAGGCAAGATAATCGCTGGTCTTCCTGTCTGTGCTTCTGATTCCGTTTCAGCGTGATTGGCCTCCCACAACTTCCTATTCTCTGTCCTTTTGGTTTCCTGTGTTTAAGAATCATCTAGGGAGTGCGTAATAACGTCGGTGCCCAGACCCCTTCCCTGGAGTGTCTGATTGCACATATCTGGGACTGTACCCATGGATTTTTGCTGAAAGCAAAAAACAAAACAAAACAGGTGCTTCTGTTACTGATGGTGTTCTAAGGATCACACTTCGGGAAACACAGCAGTTTTACTTCCTCTTTTGGTCTCCATCTCTGTATTTATCTTCTCTCTTTTATCTTTGTTTGAGTCGTCTTCTGCATGGCCCCCGTGGTGGTAAGAGCCGGGTATGTTGGGTATATTTTGACCATTAGTATTTGCCCTGAGGTACGTTACTCTTTTGAAGTGTTCTGTTCAGCAAACATTTTTTGAGTGTCTACTGTGTGTCAAGCGTTATAATAGACGTGGGAGGTGTCAGGGCAAATAAAACAGAGTTCTTGCTTTTGAGGATCTTATAGTTCAAGTGGAGGCAGCCTCAGGGACTCCACATGGTTAGAGTATTTAATGTGTATGTGTTCTGGTTTAGATGAGAGGTGTTCCATGGAATGCACAGGGGCTTGGATCTTGGGTCAGTGGCTAGCTCAACTGCTTTGCAGCCTTCTGGGAGGGAGGGAGGGAGGGAGGGAGGGAAGGAAGGAAGGAGGGAAGGAAGGAAGGAAGGAATTCCCTAACTTTGTGAAGGTTAAATAAAGGAATGCATGCAAAGCACTTGGCAGAGTATGAGCCACAGTATATGCTCAATGAATGTTAGAGGCATCTTGTTAAGTGTTGAGTTCTACATTTCTAGAGTGGATGAAATAATACACACCCTGTTGCATTATTTTGTGAATGAGAAAGAATATCCATAAGATACTAGGCACATATATAATAGTCAATTGGATGTTCGTTGCTTAGGATGTTGTTGTAATTGGCTTAGATGGTAAACTTAGGTTGCTGAAACTATGTCCCTCTAATTTTTTAACTCCAAATATACATTTGGCAGGCAGCAAATAGTTCCTTCAGACTTACTGCTATTGTACACTCTCACCAGTAAAGGCTGGTGCCTACTGGTTAATTGTGTGGAAAGATTATCCGGCTCCTTGTTTTTGCGGGACTGTTGATTTTCGTAATCATGAAAAGAAGGTGCTTGGATACCTGCTGTGTTTTCTAGGATTGCATTTTGTTCTTTCCTCCAAAGAGCCATGCTTTTTTTATTAGACTTGGTGAACAAAAACCTAGATTTCAGTCTCAGTTGTGATTGCTAAAGCCTTCAGTTTCTATGGGATTCTTTGTCTGCTTCAGTGATAGACTCAATAGTCACTGGGCTGAAAAACAGGCCTCCGCTGAGGCTGTGATTGTCCACACAGGGTGGGGAGGAAAATCAAGGGGATTGGATTTAAGTGCACAAGAATAAAACAAACACACACACACACACCACTCCTGCGCCAGTGTTGTGGTGGGTCAGTGCCAGGGTTGAGTGGACCCCTATCTGAAAAGTCCATTTCAAAATGGGATCTCTGAAGAATGAGCTCTGCCAGGCCAGAGAAGCAGTCACCCCTGCTCTCTAGAAGTTGGCAGGAAAGTTCCACTCATGTAGCCTGTGTTAATTAAATAAGGCCATGACCTGATTAAAAAGAATTCACCAAATAAAGGCACCTGAATGGCTCAGTTGGTTGAGTGGCCAGCTCTTGGTTTCGGCTCAGCTCTTGATCTCAGGATCATGAGATTGAGCCCCACACTGGGCTCTGCACTCAGCATGGAGTCTGTTTGAGATTCTCTCCCTCTGCCCCTCTCCCCCCACTCATGTTCTCTCTTTGTCTAAAATAAATACGTCTTAAGAAAAAAGAATTCCCCGTATAGAAAGAATTGGTGGGGTTTTCTGATATGATCTTGAGCTATGGAGGCTAGAAGATGTCATTTCTAAGCTAGATTACACATAAATGATTCACCAGCAGCTCTGGGCTGAGTTCTCAGAGTCGCTGTAACTGGTCATTGGGAGTAAAAATTCTTGCTGGATTGAAGTTACTGTCAACAACAGTTCCTACTTCACATTTCTCTGCACTATTTCAGAAGTTTTTGATGTTTGTTTGCTTGTTTTTACACTTTGATTTTTTAAAAGGTCATGTTCCTCTGCCCCTGAGCAGCACCCACTAGACCAGGTTTAGATGGAGTGATCTCTCTACAAATAAGCAGGTTTCTGTAGAACATGACCATAAAAAATAGATGAGGGAAGAGTGGGATTATTTTGACTTTGAATTATTAATATAATCGCCTCACTTTGTAGATGGAGGCACAAACAACTTTCTTGGGGTTAGCGAGCGAGCCTGATTCCATTTATGTTAGATACCGCTCAGAACCTACCTAAGGAGAAATCAATGATGCCATAGATGTTGAGAAGACACACGAGTTTTCTACACCAGGCAAACAAACTCATTTCCCCTGGGCTGCGAACAGCCCTAAGAGATCATAAGTGTGGTGAGACTGAAACCCTGGTGAGGAAAGTTCAGCATCCCATGACTAATCTGCTGTGATCTCTGGTTCTCTAATTTTTCTGTTTTTTTTGTTTGTTTTTAAAGATTTTATTTTTAAGTAATCCCTACACCTAATGTGGGGCTAGAACTCACAACCCTGAGATCAAGAATTGCATGCTCTACCAGCTAAGCCAGCGAGGCACCCCCTGGTTCCCTAATTTTTGAAGTTTCTAACCTTTGAAAAAAAATCAACTTTATGGCTTTCAAACTTGAGGCACTGTCCTCAATAGCATTCTTTTCTATAATTTATATGCTTTTTTCTTTTTCATCTGAAAAATGATGAATTTCCTTCCCACCCTATGATTAAAATACCAAAGACCAATAAAACCTTCAAAACAGGAGTTTGTGTTCAGAGAAGTGGAGTGACTTATTTGGTTTCCAGACGTCAGACGAGATAGCAGAAGTTAACATCCTAAGTGGTTGCAACCTGTTCTTGGCCTCCATTTCTTTACTTATAATAGAAACCTTTCCTGAGAAACCCAGTTTTCCTCTGGTTGCATATTCTGAGTCTTTCCTTAATCACATGGAACAAAGAGCTATATCCCTGCAGGGGGCTTGCTTATGCCCAGATAGTGAGCCAACGAAGTTTCTTCATAATTCTCTACTACGTAAGTCTTAGGGGTAAGGGCACTCTCTAGAAAGGTACCAGAAAATGCATTTCTGTCAGAAATATGTTCCTAGTATTCAAGTTATACTGACAATATTTTGTTGCTAGAACTCAGAAAGAAGTTCACTTTATTAAGTTTCTAGAAATGTTAGGTTTGCATCCAGTTTCCAAAACAATGGGAATTAATTTGGCAAGAATAAAACAAGTTTGGATGCATTACGTAGCAGCATGCATTTTAAAACAAGATTCTCTTCTCACCACAGTTTTGATAACTGAAGGCCTTTGTCCAGGCAAAAGTTCCAAGAGGTGGAAACAAAGATGAAATCTCTTCCATCGCCTTACGAATGAATTATAGTTGGTTGAACCACGTCTGACCATGGGACTCTAATGGACAGATTATATTACAGGAAGTAACTGGGCACTTTGACGTTTCTTTTCTTCTTTACAATCACCTACTCTTGAGGGACCAAGGACTTATGCCCTGAAATACAGAATACTAAGCTTATTAACTCTGTGATCAAGAGCCAAATTAGATTCATTCACAGCTGAGGCCACAACGATTTGAAACTCTACTTGCCCTGTAATGCTTTGAAGTAACAAAGAAGAAAGTAACACATCTCTTAGGAATCTTTTTCCTTCCTTTTAAAAAAAGGGCTTCTTTATCAGATGCAGTATCAATTAGCAAGTTACTGGAGACAGTTGCTCATCTGTAGAACTTAGTTTTGGTTAAATATTTCCAGAGGGAAGAATTTAACCATTCACTTGGTATTGTGCTATAATTAGCCACTTAAAACTGAGTCTGTTTGAAGAGACTTGTTACTGAAAAGAGTTTGATTCTTCACGGATCAGTACTACCAACCAAGATGCAAATACAACTTCCTATAGGCAAATATTAGACAGTTGTGGTTGAGACTCACACAGATAGGAAGTAAAACTCTGAAAAGGAGATCATTTGGTTAATTGTCAGTGATATGTGCTGATAAACATGTTCAGAGATAAATGATATGAAACAAAGCTTCATTTTGCTACCATAGTGTTTTAGCTCATATTCCTGTTTAAATTTTGATATACTTTGGGTTAACTTCAGAGTCCAGGCCTCCTTGTGTAAGAAATAACAGTATTTAATTTAATGTATCACTAATCTTGCAAAAGATCATTTTGAAGGGTCTATTAAATAATCCAGATTTGGGAACACTACAACTTATTAGTTCGAGGTTCTCAGTAAGTTTATTCTTGTAGTGGCTGGATCATCAATCTTCATTCAGAGTTCTTAATTTATCTCTTTGATGGGAAAGTTTCCAGGATTAACTCATCCAACATTCCAGCGAAAAGTTTTACTGGCTGTAGTGACAGATAAAATTGGATGCCCTTGTGAATTAATCATACAGGCTGAAGTGGTACGGCTAGCTTGCAGTCATAAACCTTGGTGAATATGATGATAATTTTTTGAGAAATACTTTTCTGTGACAAATCATTTACATCCTTTTTTCCCCCAAAACTCTTACTTTGATAATTCTTCAAATTTTACAAGCTGTTTTAAAGTTGTTCTTTTAAACTAACTTGCATATTAACACGTGAAATTAATGTTTTCATGTACCCAATAGGACAGTTGCCTAAAATATTTTGTGTGGGTTTTCCTGTATTTGTCAAAATAAGCTAATTTGCGTGTCCATAAGAATATGGAGTGGCTTTAAAATTTAAGAACCTGTTTGTCAGGGCACCTGGGTGGCTCAGTCAGTTAAGCGTCTGCCTTCGGCTCAGGTCATGATCTCAGGGTCCTGGGATCGAGCCCCGCATCAGGCTCCCTGCTAAGCCAGAGAGTCTGCTTCTCCCTCTCCCTCTGCTCCTCTCTCCACTCATGTGCATGCGTGCTCTCTCTCTCTCAAATAAATAAATAAAATAAAAGCCTGTTTGTTTTAAATTCTTCAGGCATGTACTTATCTTAAGTAGAATCTTTCAATTCAAATGTAACCCACCTATCTAGACAGCAAGATGTGGAGATATAAACATTATTTGTGTGTAGTTTTACAAAATAGTTTACTTCTGTTTTGTTATAACTGTATGATGGGGAGAGTGTGTCTCCCCATAGAGAAATTTCCTCCTTGGGAAATGTGGCTCCATCTAAGCTGCTTTCCATTTTAAGGCAGTCCGTGCACGCATGATCATTATGAGTCACGAACTACTTGGAGGAACATAGTTGGCCTCTGAGAAGGTCCAGTTACTTGTCTTTTTTAGACAGTTTATGAGTTTGGATCATGTCAGCTTCTTGGATAGTGTCAGTCAGCTCCATGACATGCTGCAAGCAAATACAAGGAAGGTGAAAATCAGTTAAAGCTGGCCCATAATTTGGCCTTAAGCTGATGCCTCCTCCTTCATTTATTTTTGATAACATACTTAATTGGTTCCATGTGGGCAAAGCAATTTACCCTGAGATGATTATCTCCACCAGTGGGATATGCAGGCTCAGCCATCTGCGAGGGAGAACAGTTGGTCCTGCAGATGAAGTGTTTGTCTGTAGTTTTCAAAGAGGCCAGGTAATTTTACAGATTAAAAAAAAAAAAAAATGCGCAAGTTCTGTTTATAAAAGGCAAAACTCTTAAGTTGATAAGCAGCATGGAAAAGCATATCAGTGAAACGGACAGAGACACCCTGGCGTTCCTGGCACCCTGACATTCTTTGGATGGGGGCTCGTCCTTAAATGCCCACCAGGCCCAGGGCACAGTCTCGAGCGTGACTCTCACCAGACACCTCTCTGCCTGAGCATAAATGAAGGCAAAGATACAAGTACCTGGAGGACAGTCTCTTCAGAAGGTAGGAAGGGGCAGTTCAGGGGTGGGGAGGGAGGGCTAGGAAGGGCTTCCTGGAATTGCGCATCCCTAGGCTGGAGCTGGAGGCCTGGAGTGCCTCCACATCCACCACGTGCCCTCAGCATGCTGCCCGTGGGCGTTGGATACGGTCCTGAGACAGCCCTTAGGAGGGTCACCTCTGCACAGCATAGATTTTAGTAAAGAAGACTCTTTTCTTAGGTGATCCTTACCATCTCTAAGGATTCTTTTTTTTAAAGATTTTGTTTATTTGAGAGAGACAGAGAGAGAGAATGAGCAGCAGCAAGGGGCAGAGGGAGAGAGAGAGAGAGAGAAGCAGACTCCCTGCTGATCAGAAAGCCCGATGCGGGGCTCGAGCCCAGGACCCTGGGATCATGACCTGAGCCGAAAGCAGATGCTTAACCAACTGAGCCACCCCGGCACTGTGTCCATCTCTAGCAATTCTTAACCCTGTCAAGGCAACCAGATAAAAGTATCAGATTGAGCCAGAGATATGGCTACTTTTATAGTTCCAAAATGGTCAAACATAAGGAAATTTTTAAGAATTCAACCTAATATTTATATTTACATATTGACATGTCTATGTAAGTTGAAATGTAAGAATCATTGGAAATCTAGAGCGCCTATTTTTAATTGAAATTTTTATTGGGATCATTGTACATTTATAAGCAGTTATAAGAAGTAACACAAGGAGATCCCATGTTCACTTCACTCACTTTCCGCCAATGGTAACATTTTTAAAAACTATAGAATAAAATCACAACCAGGTTATTAACATTGGTATAATCAATCCACCTGCCTTATTCAGATTTCCCCAATTGTATTTGTGCTCATTTGCATGTGTGTGTATTTAGTTCTACACAGTTTTCTCACATGTGTAAGTTTGTATAGTTCATCACCAAGTCGAGACACTACACAGTTTCAGTAGCACAAGAATTCCTATTGGCCTCCCCCCCCAGTTTCCTCTCACCCTGCCCCCAACCACTGCCATCCCTAACCCCTGGCAACCACTAATCTTTCCTCCATTTCCAAAATGTTGTCATTTTTAAAATGTTATGTAAATGGAATCATACAGCATATAACCTTTGGGGATTTTTTTTTCACTTTGCATAATTCCCTGGAAATTCATCCAAGTTGTTGGATGTATTAATAGTTCACTTTTATTGCTAGTATTCCATAAAATGGAGGTACCACCGTGTGTTTAACCATTCATTCATTGAAGAACATCTGAATTGTTTCCAGTTTTCAGCTATTACAGTTGAAGTCACTGTGAACGTTGGCATACAGGTTTTTGTGTGAATATTAGTTTTCATTTGTCAGAGATAAATGCCCAAGAGTGCAATTGCTGAGTCATGGTAGTTACATGTTTAGTTTTTTAAGAAACTGCCAGGCAGGCTGTTTTGAGAATCCTTTTTAAAAAATGAAAATGTCTAACTTCAGGATTCTGTGCTCAGTTTAAAAAAAATTAATCATTTTTCTTGCTCCTTTTTCTAGCCACACCATATCCTGGTGGATTTAAGTGTTTCACCTGTGAAAAGGCAGCAGACAATTATGAATGCAACCGATGGGCTCCAGACATCTACTGTCCTCGAGGTAAACTCTCAGTAGACAGATTGGGGTGCCCAGAGCTGCCCATGAGTGAACAGCCTTGTTGACTTTGACGCATAGAGGCGTCAAATGGTGCTTGCAATCTCAACCACTTCTCTTGTCTAAGGCTGTGAGTAGATCTTTTATCATCAACTTATCATCAAAGGCTTTTAGAGACATAAACTAATCGTTAGGATTGCCCCCTTTCTCATGAAGCATCACTGGAGCACCAAAAGAGGTAAGTGATCCTTCCCACCCCCAGGCCCAGCCAAATGCAGGACAAGAAGAGAACAACCAGCCTGTTGGCCACTCTTTGAAGCATTAGTCATTGTACTGTAACTTCTTTTATGTGAAGTATGAATTGATGTTCATATAAAGATCCCATTTATTACATATCTTGCCAGAGGCTTCTATCCTGAGCGTGTATGAAAGCTAGAATTCTAAAAGCCATCATTGCACACATACACAAAACCTGAGCTTTTTAAACTATTAAGTTCTTTTTGAAGGATGAGATGGATGCCCAATTGAAGCATGAAATTTTGACCTAGAGGTCCATTTCAAAATGATGTAGAGGCTTCACATTCACATTCATATCTCTTTTATCCTCTTGAATAAAAAAGATAGTTATATTTGGCTATAGAGTCATTATTAATTGGCTTTTAATTTTGGAGGACAGTCCATCTGATGGGGAGATGATGAGGACAGAGCATTTTACTGACAAATGGGTAGTTAGATGTGTTTCGCTGATGGTTTAATCCAGTTATTAAAATGACTGAGTACACCTAAACCAAACCTATTATTTTTTTAACATGATGCCGGGGCTCTTACACTCACCCTCGTGAAAGGCACTCTGTCTCCCATGGAGGACTGGACACAGGGAGGTGGGAAGTGAAATTAAGAGACAGCTGTCAGCTGCCTAAGCCAGTGCTGTTTAACCCATCCACTTCCACTTAGGCTGCCCAGTAGAAACACCTGTGGATCTCTTCAAAATTGCTGGAACCTATGTCCTCCCTAGGCCAGTGGTCCTCAAACTCTAGCATGATCAGCATTCCCTGGAGGGCTTATTAAAACATAGATTTCTGCCCCCACTCTTGCCCCATTCCTGATTCAGTGAGTCTGTGATGGGGTCTGAGAATTTGCATTTCTAAGGAATTCCCAGGTGATACAGATGCTGCTGGTCTGGAGACCACGTGATAAGAAATGCAACTTTACAGAACTTGAACCAGCATCTCTGAGATCAGGGCCCTGCACTGGTGGATTTAAATATCACAGGTGATTCTAATGAACAGTCAGGGGCCAGAACCACTGGGAGCTCCTCTCCCCACTAATAGTAAGTGAAACGTACTGTTGTCATTTCCAACCAATTTCCTCTTGTTTACTTTTAGGTAGAGATGTTAATGGGGTCCCAAATGACCATAGGGAGGAGAAAAACATGGAGATGCTGAAGATTGGCTTAATCACAAGCTAGATATCCCACTATCCTGGTAAATCAAAGATAAGTCCTGTCTGCAGGGCCTTCTGCAATCACACGCTTATTTTGGACTAAGCCAGTGTTTTTCTAACATTACCCCTACAGAATGAACATTTGGATAGGTTGCTCATGGACTTGGTTGAACCACTGCTTCTCAAACTTGGTGGCACATTGAAATCACAGGGGAAGATTTTAAAACACTGAGGCCTGGGTCCATTCTCAGGGATTCAAATGGGGTGGGGTGTGGCTGAGCATAAGGCTTTCTGAAATCTCCCAGGGTCATTCTACTAGGCAGCAAAATTTGAGACCCATTGTAAACAGTGACTCTGGACAAAACCAGGATGGTTGGTTTGTGTAGCCAATAACCTTTGGGATGGTTCCAGCAGGGACAAAGGTGGCAGGTTAGCTTTTGAAACAGTTGCCACAAGTCGGATGTACTGCAGAGGACACGTGGCAATGCTTTTCTGGGCATTGCTCTAGCAGAGAGGATGCAGAGGACAAGGAGGGATTGTGAACTGGTGCGCTCAGGCTTTGGGCCAGATTTCACAGAGGCCCAGCCCAAGTCCGATGGTGGGCAAGTATATCCCTGTCACAAAGGAAAAACAGGTGACCGGTAGCATTTTGCTTGAATTCCTCTCAGGAAGGGAGAACAATCCCTTCTGGTGCTTCCTTCAAAGGTCAAAATCTGTCCTTCCAAAGTACAGCTATCTGAAAGAATCACGGTGTTCACACAACCCCTCTTTTTCCCTTCTTTCCTCCCACTTTTATCTTTTTGTCCTTAAATTTATAAGGATAAATGGAAAGCGATGCCCTGAGGTTCATGACACAGAACCACCATGCCAGGCTTTTCGGGGGATTATACAGCGAAAGATAGGAATCTGGTTTCTTCTTTCCGGGAGCACCCAGTTAGCTGGGGAGATCGGATCTGAACGTATCAAACGTCAAATACATCAGGACAAAGCGCCAAATGAAGCATGGCGTTCCGTGCTGTGGGAGCTTACGGGAACAATGGCTGTTTGGGGGCTGAGGTGGCTAGGGACGGCATGGTGGACCCGGAAGAGGCCACAGCTCAGACGTGGGCAGCGAAGTAGAATGTCAAGGGGGGCGTGGCTTCGGGGACGTCACTCAGAGCAAAGGTTTGGAGACGGGATTCCCAGGTGTGCTCGCTGGACGGGGAGAGACCCAAACTGGGCGTAGCAACTAGTTCATGTCGGAGAAGAGCGGGAGCAAAGAAACGTAGCTTGATTTTTTTTGTGGGGGCCTTGAACCTGCCAGGGAAGGAGTGGAGACTAAAGCTGTAACCTGAGAAGAGATGGAGCCACACTTAGCTTCCTTCTTGACCAACCCCACTTCCCAGGGGCCATCCATCTTTCCCCCTGGGTTTTCTCCAGATTTTTCTCACAATGAAAATAGCGTCATAATTCTTAGGTTAAAATCTGAGTTGTATCTAACTACTGAAAACTACTGACTAACCCTAAATTTATTTTTTTTTTCTGTTGATGATTAGTTTGAAGCATCAATAGGACTACCAACAGGCTTAGTAAGGGAAGCTCCGTAGATGCTATGGAAAAACATCCTGGCGTTCTGTGATATTCTCAGGTTTTTGTTTTGTAACATGTTTAGGTTTTAATTAGCACATGATGTGAAAATAACTTGTTGAAAGCGAAAAAAACCATTTCTTGTAACTATTTAATCTTATCTCTATGGAATAAGCCCACATTCCAGATTGCTTCGGGGATCACCTGGGTTTCAAGAATTTTTGAAAACTGAACTCGGTCAAACAGAGATACACAGAGACTATTGTATTTTAGCAGCTGAGGTAAGCTTGCTTACAGCCTTGTCGTGAATCATCATTTGGCAAAATAAGCATCCAGAAAGCCTGGTCCTAACTAGAATCCCTCTGTCGGGCAAAGGTGGCATCAGCCAGCCTCCTCTAGCTCACTCAGGTTCCTATCACTCTTACCTTGGAAATGTGTGTTATTAAGTATTTTCTTCTCTGTCACTTTGTTATTGCCTCTGGCACTTACAGATTCCTGCTACCATACAGGAGAATTTAAGAGCCTTCCATGGCTGGCTCTCATTGCTTCACTTGGCTGGCTTCTCTTTAGTCTTTGGTCTCCGAGCACTTACTGGACAATAACTAGAGTCAGAAAGGATCTTGAAATCATATTGCATGAGGGACCTGTTAAAGGAACTGGTGAAAGAAAACAAGAGTTAAGAGTATGCATTTAGATCCAAAGGTTTTGCCTGTGTGCAAGCTTAAAAACCTTGAGAGAGGGGCTGTCTCAATGTTCATTAAGAGTCTGTGGGATTAAATGTCAAGTCAAAAACATTACAATTTTCAAAAAGGCTCATTCTGTGGAGGATGCCTAAGCAGCCAAGGCTTTTATGTTTCTTCTTGATTATGAAGTGCAGATGCCTCCCTTGAAGGCAGAATCTTCCACTTGAAATTACTGCCGATGCAAAATCAGACCAGGGGAAATCTTGAGATAGAGGGATACGTATCCTTTAGGCACCAGCTTCTGTGCTGCTCACGGTTTTTCTGTGCAAGTAAAGAAAAAGCTGGGCATGACACTGGGTGACTCTTTTTACATCTGTTAATATAACTGTGGTCCCCTGCATAACTGAAGACAAGCCCCATGGTTACAAATTTTCAGGAAAGACTTTTTTATTGTTGACTTCTTTCAGTTGGAGCCCAGGCTGAGACACATAGCCTTTCTGTTTTTTTTTTTTTAAAGATTTTATTTGTTTATTTGAGAGAGAGAATGAGATAGAGAGCACGAGAGGGAGGAGGGTCAGAGGGAGAAGCAGACTCCCTGCCGAGCAGGGAGCCCGATGTGGGACTTGATCCCAGAACTCCAGGATCATGACCTGAGCTGAAGGCAGTCGCTTAACCAACTGAGCCACCCAGGCGCCCTAGCCTTTCTGTTTTACTTTACCTTCGGTGGATTCTTTTTTTCTCTTTTTAGGCAATGTTAGGCTATAGCCCTTCAAGGTTTCTACCATTCTATAGGGGTATCTATTCTAGCTCTAAACCCTGTGAAGACCCCAGGCTTCACATCTTCTTATAGTCCATCTATGAACACCTCCCAGCCTCCACCTCCATCCTGGGTAGGGAACTCAGAACCTACGGTGGCCCTTAGAATTTCCCTTACATTCAGGAGAGTTCATTTGTATATCAACAGAGGGTATTGGCTATATGTTATCTGACACTCCTGGCTTCTATGTAATAAAGTGGTGTTTAGGTGATCTATCTTGTCATATTGCTAAATGTTTTTAAAGTAAAAATTTTAAAATTAACGTGTAACATCCATGCCAGAAAGTGAATAGATCATAGGTGCTGAGCTCATTGAAATTTCACAAGTGAACAGGCTGTGTGTCTGTCACCCATGTTAAGTAACAGAACTTCAGAAGGCCACTAGGGTCCCCCAGTCATTACACCCCTCTCCCAGAGGTAACACAATTATGACTACTATCATTGAGCTATATATAAATGGAATCACAGAATGTATTCCTTTCTTTCCCACATTTTCTATGTGAGAGTCATCTTGTTTTTATGAGCCACAGAGTTATTCTCATAGGTGTATATATACTAAAATTCATCCATTCCACTCTTGATGGTTTTTGAATGTCGTGAGCATTCTTGTACATGTGTTTTGGTACGTGTATGTATGAATTTCTGCTAGGTCTCTCCCGGCTTGGGGGGTGTTGCTGGGCATGTGGTATGCATGCTTTGGCCTTACCAGATACTACCTAGCAGTTTTCCAGAATGACTGGACCAAGGTATGCTCTCCCCGGCAGTGCCTGAGAGTACCAGTTCCTGCACAGCCTTGCCAACGCTTAGTGTTGACAGAAACAATAGAGGCTAGAAGTTAATGGCATGACATTTTAAAGCACTGAAAGTAAATAACCACCGTCCTAGAATTCTGTACTCAGGCTGCCAGCCTTACTTTTCTGCATTTCCCTTCTCTCCCGGCTACCCCGCTTCTTCTGAATTCCCGTTTGTGCCTCCCAAATCCCTTGAGAATGACCAAGGCTCTGCTCAGCTTCTCTGTCCCTCAGCAGGGCTCTGGGCTTGGCTTCTCCGCCTCCATGTGTACAACTTTGGAGTCCGCAAGTGCCTTGAGGGCAGAACAGGTATAGAATGTCAGGCTCAACTCAACGTGTCATTCGTTCCGCTGGTATCTCGCTCTTCAAATCCTGTCTGCCTTGGTAGCTCATCTATGCTTCCACACAGATTTGTGTTGTTTTAATTTTATCTGGCTATTGTAATTTTATTCTATTGTTTCTTGGTAAGAAGGTACAAGCTAGTTCATTTCAGCTAGCATTGTAATTCCCAGATTTATTCTTTAATTAGAACTTTTCCAGTAGTTTTTAACTCAAGTTCTATCAGCCTAAACAAGATGGGTTTTCTTTTGACACCCTGAAATCATCTAACCTACTTCAATTCACAGTGGTTTTGCCCAAGTATTTTCTATTAACATATGCCTCAGATAGGAAGCATCTCTTTGATGCTTTTGTCTTTCCACTTTTAACTACTGTTCATGGTAAGGTCCTGTTTATCCTCACTACTTTGACATACCTTCCCAACCATCTTTTTGGCCTTTGTCTGGTAATAAGCACATAGCTTTCTGAGTTTCATTGATTTGCTTTAAAACAGAGTTTCCTCAGCTTAACATGTTGCCTGTCCTTAGGAGGTATGGATGATGATGATTATTTTTTTTAAGACAAGACAAAAACAAAAACCAGGAAAGTATCTGTTTGGCAGTTTCTTCAGGAGGTACCAACTATAGGGTAAAGGAGGACAATTATGACTCCATCAGATTGATAAGTATTCATTTATTTTTAATTTCTGCCTTGAAGAATTTTTTACTTGGGGCAAGAAAAGAAAAGAGTGTCTGGGGTGCCTGGGTGGCTCAGTCATTAAGCGTCTGCCTTCAGCTCAGGTCATGATCCCAGGGTCCTGGGATGGAGCCCCACATCGGGCTCCTTGCTCTGCAGGGAGCCCACTTCTCCCTCTCCTCCCCGCTTGTACTCTCTCACTGTCTCTCCTTCTCTCTCTCTCTCTCAAATAAATAAATAAAATCTTAAAAAAAAAAAAAGAAAAGAAAAAAGTGTCTTTTAGGGGTCTGTGGAGAGTAATTGATAGGATCAGGAAAGTCAAGAGATTAATCAGATGCCTGGATACCAGAAACCATGTGATAATTCCTAATTGGAGTACACTTTAAATAATTGAGCTTATCTGCAACTCAGTTTGTAGCTCGTTCTTCTCATAAGTCTATTTTCTTTTATCTTGGATTCTTTTTTCTTTCACTTTCCATTTTACTGAACTTATAATTGAGGTGTGACATACACAGAATAGTGAACAGCACGATGAATTTTCACAAATTGAGCATATTATGGAAGCAGCACCCTGATTAAGAAATCAATTTTTTTTGACAGCCCAGAGACTTCTTACATGGCTGTTTTTGGTTACTATCTCTACCACCAAGTATCCTGTAATAGGCTCAAATGTGTCCCCCCAAAATTCACAGGTGAAGTCCTAACCCCCAGTACTTCTGAATGTGATTATATTTGAAGATAAGGTCCTTAAAGTGGTAATTCAGGTTCACTTATGAAAAGGAGATTAGGACATAGACACACATAGAGGAAAGACCATGTAAAGATACAGGGAGAAGTTGCCCATCTGTGAGACAAGGAGAGAGGCTTCAGAAGAATTCAACCCTGCTGACACCTTGAACTTGGACTTTCAGCCTCCAGAATTGTGAAAAAATAAATTTCTGCTCTTTAAGCCACCTAATCTAAGTTACTTTGTTGTGCAATTTATCTAGAATCTATAATTACCCTGAATCTAAAACCAGACTAAGTACCAAAAACAATAACAACAACAAAAACCTGCAGTCTAATATTCCTTATGAATATAGTCACAAACATCTTTAATATAATATTAAACAAATAGAATTTAGCAATATTTAAAAATAAGCCTGACCAAGTGGCTATATATTTCAGGGATGCAGGGCTGGTTCAATATTTGAAAATCAATCAGTATAATCCACTATATTAACAGGCTAAAGACAATAAAATAAAAAAAAAAAATAAAAGACTGAGGCAGAAAAAGCATTTCACAAAATTCAGCACCATTCATGATCAAAAACTTTCAGAAAAACATCACGCAAGAAACTTCCTCAGCTTGATAAAGAATATTTATTTTAAAAAACCTAGCAAACATTATACTTACTAATGAAAGACAAAATACTTTCCTGGTAAGATCAAGATCTAGGCAAGGATGTCACTTTCACCATTCTTATCCAACTTCATGCGAAAGTTCTACCCAGTGCAATAAAGCAAGGAAATAAAAGGCATACAGATCGGAAAGGAAGAAATAAAACTGTCCCATGTCACAGATGACACGATTTTCTAAGTAGAAAATCCCAACAAATCTACACAAAACTCCTAGAACTAATAAGTTCAGCAAGGTCACAAGATAGTAAGATTAACATACAAAATTCAAATGTACTTATATATACTCTCAATTAACATGTGACCATTGAATTTAAAAATATAATACCATTTACAATTGTTCAAAAAATTAAATACTTCAAGGTAAATCTAATAAAACATATACAAGACTTGTATGCTAAAATCATAAATGCTAATGAAAGAATTCAGAGAAAATTTAAGTAAATGGAGACTTCCATGTTCATGAATTGAAAACTCAACATAGTAAAAATGTCAATTCTCCAAATTTATATGCAGGTTTTACACAATTCCTATCAAAATTCTAGCAAAATTTCTTGTAGTTATAGACAAGATTATTATACAATTTATATGGAAAGGTAAGAAACTAGAATAGCTGGGTGGCTGGGTGATAGACATTGGGGAGGGTATGTGCTATGTTGAGCGCCGTGAATTGTGTAAGACTGTTGAATCACAGACCTGTACCTCTGAAACAAATAATACATTATATGTTAACAACAACAACAAAAAAGATAGCAGAAGGGGAAGAATGGAGGGGGGGAAATTGGAGAAATCGGAGGGGGAGACGAACCATGAGAGACTATGGACTCTGAGAAACAAACTGAGGGTTCTAGAGGGGAGGGGGGTGGGGGGATAGGTTAGCCTGGTGATGGGTATTAAAGAGGGCACATACTGAATGGAGTACTGGGTGTTATACACAAACAATGAATCATGGAACACTACATCAAAAACTAATGATGTAATGTATGGTAATTAACATAACATAATAAAAAATATTAATAAAAAAGAAACTAGAATAGCTGAAATAATTTTGAAAAAGGAATAAAGTGGGAGGAACCAATCTACCCTCTTTCAAGATTTCTCATATGGTTACAGTATTCAAGACAGTGATATTGTCAGAGGGATAGACCATAGATCAATAGAACATAATAGAGATCTCAGAAAAAGACTCTCAAAAATATGTCCAACTTATTTTTGACAAGGATGCAAAATCCAATTTACTAGAGGAAAGAGCCTTTTCAACAAATGTGCTGGAGCATTTGGACATCCATGGGCAAAAAATGAACCTCAACCTAAGTATTACACCTTTTACAAAAGTTAATTCAAAATTAATCATAGACTTAAATGCCAAATATAAAACTGTATAACATTTAGGAAAAAAACAGAGGAGAAAATCTTTGAAATCTATGGGTAGGCAAAGAGCTCTTAGACTTGATAAAAAAAAAAGCATGAGCTGTACAAGGAAAAAATGATAAATTGGACTTTATCAAAATTAAAAACTTCTGTTCTACATAAGACCCTGTAAAGAGGATGAAAAGACAAACAACAAACTGACATAAAATATTTGCTAATCAAATATCTGACAAAAGACTAGTATCTAAAATATATAAAGAATTCTCAAAACACAATAGTAAAAAACAAAATAATTAAGAAAAGAACAAATTCTGCTGCAAAACCATAAAAAAACGGGACACAGAGAAAAAAAGAAAAGGACAAAAAACATGAATAGATATTTCACCAAGAAAGATAAATAGATGGCAAATAAGCACATGTTCAACATCATTAGCCATTAGGAAAATGCAAATTAGAAACATGATATATCACTATACATCTATCAGAATGGCTAAAATTAAAAAAAAAAAAAGCAACACCATCAAATACCAGTAATAATTAAGAGAAACTAGATCATGTATATATTGTTGGTGGGAGTATAAAATGGCACAGCTACTCTTGAAAACAGTATGGCAGTTCCTTAAACAATTAAACAGGCATTACCGTATACCTAGTAATTCCACCTCTGAGCATTTATCCCAGAGAAATGCAAACCTATGTTCACACAAAAGCCTTTATACAAGTGTTGATTGCAGCTTTATTAATAATATCCCTAACCTACATACCCTTTCAATGGGTGAATGCTTAAACCAACCTTGGTAAACCCATAGCATGGAATACTACTCAGGATTAAAAGTTAGCAAACTGTTGATACAACAATCTAGATAACTTTCAAGTGAATAAGGCTGAGTAAAAATGCCTAACCTCAAAAGTTTACATGCTGTATGAGTCCATTTATATAGCATCCTTAAAATGACAAAATTATAGAAATGAAGCACAGGTTAGTAGTTACCAAGAATTAAGGAGGGGTTGGGGGAAGGTGGGATGAGGATGTGAGAATAAGAAGTTGACATGAGTGATCCTTGTGGAGATAGAAATGCTCTGTATCTTGACTGCAATGTCAATATCCTGATTGTGATACTATACCATAGTTTTGCAATATGTTGCCATTTGGGGAAAAGTGGGTGAAGAGTACATGAGATCCCTCTGTATTATTTCTTACAAGCTCATGTGAATCTACAATTATCTCAAAATAATAAAAACACTAATTAAAAAAATCAATCAGTAAAATATATATACATACATATATACATATATATATGTATATATGTCAATTGTGTTAATGTTGAGAAACTCTGACTTAGAAGGAAAGCCAGACATACCAAATGAGGAAACTAAGAAGGGCTGTGAACCTGGTTGGGAGAAATTCAAGGAAGGTTTCACAGAATTCATCACATTTAGATTGAACCTTGAACAGGTTTCCAGGAGCAGAAGATGGGGGAACTTTTTGTTGTGAAGAATGGTCAAAAGATGTAATGTGGTGTCTCAAGGTATTCAAAAGCAATGATGAGGTAGTCTGGTCCTAGATCAAGGGGGAACATTGAATAATAATAAGTGCTGAGTTTCAAGATGTGAGTTATAAATGTAAGGGGTTCCTTTAGCAGGGAAGCAAAGCTACTCTTACACTCCTGACACACAGCTTTAGGAGCAGGGAGAAAGCAATGGACCACCTACTGGCCACTCCAGTAAGCTAACTAAACCTAGCAGTATGCATCCAGGGCTTCTTAACAGGTAGGGTTCACTCAGGCTCTCATAGACAGTGAGAGGCATGACCTGACCTTGGTTTCAGTAACATATCTGGTGGTTGTCGGCACCCGCATTAGAAAGGAGAGAAGTCAGAGACAAAGAAGACAGGAAATGATGAGGTCCTACACTGGGAAAATGGAAAATGGAACAGAAAGATTAGATGGATAATGGAGACATTTCAGGGGACCTGGAGACACCCAGCTTGGAAAGAAAAATCTGAGCTGATTCTGAATGTCCTAGTCCAAGTTGGAGGTGCCACATCTCAGGATGTCCCTTCCTAAGATAAACACAGGAAGATAAACAGATGGGGGGAATTTGATTTGTTTGAGCTACATGAGGTGTGAGGTGCTGCTGGCAATGTCCAGGAGATAGCTGCAGATTTGTTCTATAGTTTGGGAGAGAGTATCAGACTGAAGATAAGGTCATCAGAGGTTGAATGAAGTCACTTGAGAAGAGGTTCAAGAACAGAAAGTGGGAGAATATCAACATTCAAGTGAAGGAAAGTGTAGGAAGAGACCAGAAATGCAGGAGAAAATCTAGAAGACAAAACTCCGAAGCCCAGGAGAATCACGCAGAGGACGTTATATATAGTAGATCCCAGAGCTGCAAAGACATCCTTTGGGGTCAGACATGGGCGAAGGGCATCCAGTTGGACACTTAGGCAAAGAGTCATTGCAGAGGAGGACCTGGAAGGAGCAGAGCCGGATGTGAAGGGTGAGGGCACAGTCAAGAATCAGGCTGGGACTCTGCCAGCAGCTGCCACTAGACTTATTTTTTCAATATAATTTATAATACTATGATTAAAGCTATATTCCTCCCATTAATTTTCTAACACATGGTGAATGGTTCTCTAGCATCACTTTAATCATTATAGATGTTTGTAAAAAAAACAAAACTAGTGGACCCAAAGGGAATAACTGAGTGGTGAGGAAGCCTTTACCAGAGAGTTGGTCATTTTCAAGTCAAATCATTTGGTGTATATTTTGTTTAAATACAGCTTCCATTATTAGAAACTGAATATTGGTGGGTAAGTGGAAATTTATATTTTAGCTTTGAACCTTTTTTTTAAAATTCAGAACTAGGTTATGAAATTTCTGTGTGTGTGTGTGTGTGTATTTCATGAAAAATTATGTATTTTGTGTTTTCCACTAGTTGATTAAGCTCTCTTATACCCAGTTCTGCTTTCAGTTGCATGCCTGTGAGTCTTACAGTAAAAGACTTTTGTTTCATCACCTCTGGGAATACCATGCAGTTGCAGAATATGAGATTTTAGAGGCCAAAACTAACTTGGTAGAAATTCAAATCCATCTTTTATCTTTTAGATAAAAGCCTTTGAAATCCTTTTAGTGTGAAGTTATCAGCAGGCTTGATTCTCATATAACCTCATTACTAACCCAAGGATTATTCAGAATGCATGGAGCATAATGCTTTGTGGCTGAAACTCCTTTTTTATCAATTCTACAGCCCAGTGATAAGCCACATGTGGTCCACCTCATCCTGCTTGGGAAATGCTACCTGCCTGCCCCCCACCCGCCTTGGAGATCACAATACACATTCAAGGCTCTCCTAAGTTGTGTCCTAAAGAAACTTGTTCAACTTTATTTGAATATTTCCAAAACTTATTTAACTGTAGAACCTTTTTTTTTTACGTTAACATTTCATAACTCACCTAGGGGTTCTGTAAGATAAGAAGTGGAATGGATTAACGCTTCAGATCTAGGATAGCTGCTGCTGGAAGTAATGGGGTGTTCTCAAAATATCTTTGTTTCATGGGTTAGATTTGGTGAGTGTAAGAAAATTTTTTATCTAGCCTCATCGCTGATCATTTTTCTCTCCCCAGGATGGCAAGAATTAGTGTATTAGGTACTGGGCTTTCGCATATTTTCCCTGAAAAAAAAAAAAAAAAAGCTCATTAGTTGTTATTTTTACAGTGGAATAAATTTCCAATTAATAAATTAAAAGAGAGTTTATTATGGACACAAAAGTAAGAACAAAAAATAGTTATATCAAGTTCACCAATTGTTATTCGAGGCTTACTTAAGACAAGAGAATTTAATACTTGGGGGACAAACCCAATTTCTAAAACTGAAGCCATGTAATGGTTTACTTATTCCATAAATGTATGATCTTACCTACTCAGATTTACCTTTGGAGCAATAAAACCTCTGGCAGCTACTCCTGGTTGTCTGCATGAAGAGGAGACAGGAGATAAGAGCATTCCTGTCTTTATTGCTTTCTTGAACATCTGAAGGTGGGATGGGGTGGGAAAGGTGTACCTATCATGACCATAAATGTCCAAGTCTGATACCAAAGAAGTAAACCAGTCCTCTTTGGGAAACGTGGTAAATTTCTCAGGCTACCGGTCTCCATGTGTTAAAACCTGTCACAGGCTTAAAAAATCAGAGATCTTCTACCTCCTCTGCATCGGAAAAACAATCACTCCAACTTTAAAATATTTTAGGACTTTGGGAGGATCATTGCCAGGTGCAAAACTTTCAACTTTTCCTGTGAGCTCATAGGGTGGCCTTACTTACTTCACTTCCAAAGAGCTCTCCAGGACCCTGAGCTAGCTAGGGCTGTCTTGACCTGATTCCCACTGACAAAATTCTGGTCAGGGTGCAGTGTGGGGAAAGCATTTGGGGGAGGGCATTGATCAAACTCAGCCGAGGTACACCCCCCAGTGGTATAATCATTAGGGAAATCTCTGTCCTTGGTAAGATTCAATCAGAGGCCACTCAGGTTCCTGTTTAGGGAGATTGTTAAAAATCCTGAATTTTCATGATTCCCAAGATGTGTCAGTGTGGTCTGTATTGGCTCAGTCTCAGGGCCTAAAATTCTTAAGCTTCCTTCTTTGGACTTTAGTACCTTGGTTAAAAGCTGCCAAAATTGTGACAGAATATGGTGGGGGAATCTTTATTGCCTAATAAATAATATCATAGAAGGTCATAATTCTATATTAGCCACTAAATATCCAAAATGTATAAAGCATGCAAAATTGAGTCCAAGATATGGGTAAAAAACAGCTCGGTGACATTTCTTGAGAATTATTCATTTTCTTTTTCAATCTGAAAGTGGAGCAGGAACATTCTCCTAAATCCCAGGCTTAGAAAGCTGAACACTGCCTAGAGGCCTTAAAGAATTACTTTGACAAAGCCATTTTTCTTTAGTCTTTAAATTAGAAGTAGAAAAATTATCCATGGTAGTTTGGAAGAAATCTTAAGTTTTTGGATTCCTAAGACTTTAAGGGATGTCTAGAAACTTATGTCATGGTCCGTCTATATCTGCCATCCTAGAAATCATACTGGGGAGAAATGATGCTCCTCAGTTTTGCAACACCTTCACCTGGGTTAAATTCTAGGATCCAACTATGCTCATTGTCAAGAAGTTCTTTCTTTTGGATAAAGTCATTTTCTGAAGATAAAATGAATCTATTTTTAATTGTTCAGCCCTTACAAGGGAATAGCTGTTTCCAAAACACACACACACACACACACACTCACACACTCCAGAATCTACTATAGTCTTTTAACTCCTTGAAAACCACTGTTACCTGCCTAACTTCTTTTTTTTTAACCTGTATTCTTTGAACTTTGTCACCCCTTTGTCTTCCTGAAAATTGCTGATTCTCACATCCTAATCATCCCTCCAAACCTCTCGTCCCCTAAAAATAAAAACCAATACAGTGGCAAAATTTTTTTGAAAGGCAAAGAATGATACCATTATATCTTGGTTTCTGGGGATGACGACAGGCAGAGAGACCAGTATTCTTCAGGACGCTCTCCTCCTACTGCGGTGAGGTGCATCTCTCCAAGGACTTCTTTGGGATTGGACATAAACTCAACAGAGTGTACATCTCATGTGCTGTTAAATCTCTTCAGGACTTGTAGTGTTGACACTCCTGTTGTTTCCCTTCCGCGCAGGTTGGGCTAACATTTCCCATCTCAACTGAAACATATTTTCTCTGTTGACAGAGACCAGATACTGCTACACTCAGCATACAATGGAAGTCACGGGAAACAGCATCTCTGTCACCAAACGCTGCGTTCCACTGGAGGAGTGCTTGTCGACTGGCTGCAGAGATTCTGAGCATGAAGGCCACAAGGTCTGGGCAACAAAGCAAGTGACGGGTACAGCATAGTCAGCCTTCCTCCACTGCAGATGCGTGCCAGAGCTCATGAGCAAATTCTCACTCCCCAAAGTAGCCTGGCTTTTGACTGTCTTTAATATACCATTATGTGAAGATTCTCCTTTCTGGTTTGCTCAAAGAGGATAAATTTAGACCAGAGCATAGGAAAACCAGTATAAATTATGTAAACACAACACCAAGAGGGTATTGAAAGTTATTGTAAGCCCTTTCTTTACTCAGAAGAAAGTAATAAAGCCACCAGAAGGAAGAGGAATGAGGGACCAGCTATGTCCTCAGTGGTAAAGCATTGCAGATGTAGCAACAATTCATTCGGCCGAGAATGGCCACAGCAGGTTAGCTTTGATAACTGTCTGTGAAATGAGGCTCGTGTCTTCATTGGAATGCTGACTTGGGGAAGGCATCCATTGGCTCCTGAATCATTTGAGGAGGTGATCAGAGAACCATCTCCTTGTGGGTTTACTCCACTTAAACTCCATCCAGTGCCGATACAGAAGCATTGAGTGTAAAATGAACTTCAAGTGCAGCCTTGAAGGAGAATATAAAGGACCAGAGAAAGGCAGCCTGACTGTGGTTGGAGTGGGGAATGCCCCCGATCTCCTGCTGGCTGTTCGGAGCTGGCGCCACATATAATCTTACATATTAGGCCTTGGCCTTTATTTGGAGTTGGCTCGCTTCTCCCCATCAGGCTGCCTTCCTGGGGGTCGGAGGCAACTTCTACTCTCAAAATCCTGCAATGCCATGTTTAGTGGCATTTAGTAGAAGACACCCAATTTTCAAGCAACTTGAAATACACTAAGAATTCAATTTTAAAATATGATCTGCAGCTCCTGGTTTGAAATATAAAAGGTAAACTCAAGGGTTTTACCTCACTCCCCGCCATACTCCCAGCAAGCCTGGCTCTCAGGCTTTATTGTGGCTACTTCACCATGGATAAAGTTAAAGATCAGAGCAGTGACATCATGTGCTCAGGTCACAGAGATGGTAATTATGTCTGACAGAATTCAAGCTCACTTCTGACCTTCAGTTTCTCTCCTCAAGATTATAATGTCTTCCTAGCCCAAGTCAACTGTGACCAGCCTCAAATCCTTGCAGGATAATGACGCAATAGGATGTTGACCATCAGAGAGTTTTTCGAATATTACTGTGCATATGGATCAGTTGGGGATCTTGTTAAAATGCATATTCTGATTCGCTAAAGTTGGGGTGAGGTTTGAGATTCTGCATTTCTAAGAGACTCCAGGTGATGCTGAAGCTACTGATCTGTACTCTGTGTAGCCATGGCCCAAAATAATTTCAGCCAACAGTCCTTTGGTTTCTCTCTTCCTTACAGTCCCTTAATAAAGTAGTATAAATCAGTAATAATTGCATTAATGAAAACCCTCCAAACTTTAACTCTCCCACAAGAATGGTGGTAGTTACATAGACTGTTCTAATGAAAGTAAATAGTTAAGTTTAAGTTGGGTTGTTTCCACTTCACTTACACTATGGAAATTTGGCAAGTGAAAGCTTACCCTCTGAACAGCTTCTTCAAATAGTCAGAAGGGGTTTCTTTGAGATTGTAGGGTATTATAATCCCCATTTCACAGATGGAAAAGCTGAGACCTAAGAAGGTTGTAGAACCCTGTAATAACCATCTGGTGGGATGTCAAAAACAGAACTCGTGTTCCTTGAAGCTTAGTCCAGGGGGGTTTTAAGTTGACCGCATTGCTTCCAGTTGAAATTTCATTCCACTTCCTTGAATGCAGGGTTGGTACCTCTTTTGTGGAACAGGTAATTGTCATTTCAGTCTTACTGTGAGGGAGACCGTTCCTTCCAAAATCCTTGTCTCCTTCCAAGATCTGCCAGCTTCTCATCAGCCTTCTGTTTCTCTTCCTTTCTTTCAGGTCTGCACTTCCTGTTGTGAAGGAAATATCTGTAACTTGCCACTCCCCCGAAATGAAACTGATGCCACATTTGCCACAACGTCACCCATAAATCAGACAAATGGGCACCCACACTGCATGTCAGTGATAGTGTCCTGCTTGTGGGTGTGGTTGGGACTCACATTATAGCAGCTGCGAGGCGCCATGTATAGTAGCAATCCATGGGGATCGCCATGGTCCATGGTCATGCATGAGTCGTTGGCTTGACAATAGTTACACGTGCGAAACCATGACACTCACACATGTCTTCACAGCCAGGCATTTCCACCTATCATGAGGAACAAGCATTGCTTCAGGGTAGTCATTTCAAGTCCAAGACCTCATCAAAGCCAGCCTGCCCCCAAAACAGACCCTGAGTTTTATACCACAGACCTTTCTTTTCACTCCAGGAAATAGTTCTGCATTTTTATTGAGATCTGAGGCTCTTAATTTGGAATACATACGTGAGCCATAGGAGGTTCTGGGACCCTCTGAGATGTTAGACAGTATGTTTATATGGACATGCATAGATGTGTATTCTTTAAGAGAAAGGTAAAGGACCACTGGTTTAAATATAATCGTGAATTTATATATAGCTTTAGAATTTTAAAACTTTGATTCTGAAATGAATGGACTTTTTCCTTGGAGATTCTGACTGAGTCCCTGGAAAAGTAGTAAGCAGTTGTCCAATTTAATTTTCCCCACATTCTTCTCCCAGTGGTGGGAATCATATTCCCTCTGCTCTGTGCAGAAAATAAAAGGCAATCGTAAGTTTGTTGCATAGGGGGAGGGGTAGCTGGAGAGGATCTTTCCCAACTTAATGGAACTGGCATCCATAAAGTAGCTGCATATCCTTTCATTATAACTGGTGAGATTGGCCTTGATTTGGCACCTCATTGTGCTCCATGAGATCCTGAATTCTACCTGGGCCAAAGGGTATCCAAAAAGTCCCAAAGCAGGATAGAGTTTTCTTCACTCGTGGGGCTCTATTCAGGCATAGCTAAACTAGACAGAGAGAGGATTTCAGAATGCAAGGAAAGAGATGTGTGGCGGTTGACCCAAGTTCACTGTGAGGGCCCGGTCAGTGGCTTAGCCAGATCTCCCATCTGCACTTCATACTGCCAGAGAGCCCTCCCGGGTTCTTCCTCTTTCAAATCCCCAGGGACTTTAAGGATCTCATTATCTCAAGATTGATAGGGAAAGAAGACATAATATCCCAGGAGGAGAAGTAGGTGGGCCAGTTGGGTGATGGTGAGACTAGTAAGGAGATCCAGTGGGAATTTTTCTTTCTTTTGGGTGATTGCTTTTGAAGTAGATGGTAAAATTTTTGCCATCCTTCCTATATTTTTGGCCTGAGTTACAACTTGTTCTTCTTCCTTGTAAATCATTTATACAATATTTATTTTTATATGGCATAACTAGAAACTTAAATATATTATAAAATATTCTTTATTCTGAACAAAATGACCAAATTAGAATACTTATTTTTCAACAGTGGTAGAACTTGTAATATATGTTTGTTCAAAGTTATCTATAATACTTGCACCAGTGTTGAAAAAAATTTAACTTATGTTTGAGCAAGAGGAATGTGTTGGCCTCAAGGGTTTTTGCTCGCTGTTTCCTCAGTGGTATTGTCCCAGAAGTGTTCAGGTGGTGACCATCAATGGTATGAGTTACTCTGCAGGGTTATGGGACGTATTTGCATGAAATTTGGTGGAGCCATTGCAGATAAAGAGGAGAGTATTGTCAGGGTCCATCTGCCTTGCACAGGAAAATGTCTGTGGCTCATAAAATGAGACCCCCTCAGGGATTACCAAATATGAACTGACAGTGGTAACTCTGATATGAAATAATCTAAATGGCATCAAATGGCCTTAAATCAGAGTTTGGTAGGCTTATCAATATGTTACTTATAATTGGGGTGTGGGAAGTAAAGGGAGAGAAAAGATATTTACTAAACACCTCTTATGTGGCAGGCACTATGCTAAGCACTTTATACACACACACACACACACACACATATTAAGTCATATAAAACCTGCAAGCACCCTCTAGGGAATATTACTAGTATTTTCACTTTACAGATGAAGGTACTAAGGCTCTAAGAAGCTCAATAACAGAAAGCCTTTTCCTTCCAATTTAGGATATATAGGGTGAGGTGGGATTGAAGAGGGAAGGGAAGATGAAATTACCACCCCTAGGAGAACTTCCACACCTGGCCACGGGAATCTGTCCATCTGATCATGTGGAGTTTGTCTAGTCCTTCCTCGACAGGATGCCATTTGTGTGTGTCCCCTAGATGGTGTTTTTTTCTTCAAGGGGTGGAGGGTACAGCTTCCAAGTTCATTCCTCTTGCTAAAAGAGGTGGCAGGTTAGCTGCTATAAATACTCTAAGACAGTGAAAATTTGATGTTGTACATATCTACAAGTACCATTTTTGTGCATGGCCACTCTCCACTGATACCTGCCAAGTACTGCATGCAATTTGAGTAAGAGACAAAGTCCAAATGTTGGTTCTTAATGAGAAAGTGACCACTCCAAAGCCTCCCTGTCTGGTGTGAGGGACAGGGTCCACAGGGATGCGAACTCATCTGCGCCCCGGGAGAATCACTGCAAACTCTACACAGATGTGACCGCACGCACCTCGTGTGCCTATCAGAATGGCTGGTGTTTCGTTCTCTTGAAAGAAAGTGGTTTGCTCGCCATCCCCAGCCTCAAGGAGCCAAGAAGTTCATGTGGAAGGCTCAGGACTGGTCATCCGTGTAACTTTTCTACCACATTAAACTTTCCATTAAATCCCACGGTTGGTGATGGCTTGAAGTGCAAACAGCCATGATGTGTACATTAACCTATGTGCAACTTATTTATTTTCAGACTCCCCATTGCATTCATGTCAATATGGGATTAATGCCTAAATTTTGTAAATATTGTACATTTTGTAAATCAATGAATAAAAGTTTTAAGTGTATCTCACCAGGTTCCTCCCTGCAAATGTGCATGTCAGTCAGTGATGAAGGCACTCAGGTTATCTATAAGGTGGAGGGCTTAGGATCACAGAGAACTTCCTTCCAACAGCTCATTTTCTTGTTGTACAGATAAGAAATACATGCATGAAAAGATACAAGACAATTCACTCACGCCAAATGATTCATGTAGACAGTAAGTGCGGCAGAAAATCAAAGAGGGAAAGATTACCAGACTTTTTAATCACGTCTGCAGTTTCTCTAGAGCATTTTCTTTGTTAAATTGGGAAAAATAAAAGTGTGTGTGCATGTGTGTTTCTAAATACTATCCCATTAACGCTTAATTTTTAAATCTTATTCTCTTCTGTTAATGATGATAAAAATAGAAAGTGTTTTCCGTTGATGGTTTCTTCTGCAACAGGAAACAAACATTTGAATAGTATAAATGTTTATCTATACACTGAATTCATTTTATTTTTCATAGTAAAACTGTAGATATTGAAAGTGACCTTGAAAAACTTTGGCTTGTTTGTGATTTCTGGTCATTCCCATTTATTTATTTATTCATTCATTCATTCATTCATTCATTCATTCATTTTTAAATTGAGGCATATTGACATATAACATTTTATTAGTCTCATGTCTGCAACGTAATGATTTGACATTTATATACATTGTGCAATGGCCACCATAATTCTAGTTAACATCTGTCACCTTACATAGTTAGAAGTGCTTTTTTTTTCTGATAAGAACTTTTAAGATTTTCTCTCAGTATCTTTCAAATATACAGCGCAGTATTATTAACTATAGTCACTATGCTGTACAACCCCATGACTTACTTATTTTATAACTAGAAGTTTGACTTTTTGACCCTCTCCACCCATTTCTCCCATGCCCCTCTGCCTTTTGTAACCACCAGTCTATTCTCTATATCTATGAGCTTGGTTTTTTTATTTGTATGTTTTTCAGATTCCACATGTAAGTGAAATCATATGGTATTTGTCTTTCTCTGACTTATTTCACTTAGCATAATGCCCTCAAGTTCCTTTCATTTTGTCAAAAATGGCAAGATTTCATTATTTTTATGGGTGAATAATATATACATATATATTTATGGGTGAATAATATATATATCTATATATATCTGTATATATATGTATATGTATACATACATACATATATATATCTTCCTTATCCAATTATACATTAACGGGCACTGAAGTTGTTTCCATATTTTGGCTATTATAAATACGGCTTCAATGATCATGGGGGGGCACATAAATCTTTCCGAGTTAGTGTTTTTATTTTCTTTGGGTAAATACCCAGAAGTGGAATTGCTGGGTCATATGGCATTTCTATTTTTAATTTTTTGAGGAACCTACATACTGTTTTCCCCAGTGGCTGTACCAATTTACATTCCCACCAACAGTGTACAAGTGTTCCCTTTTCTCTACATCCTCACCAACACGTGTTACTTTCTTGTCTTTTTGGTAATAGCCATTCTGACTGTTGCAAATTGATATCTCATTGTGGTTTTGATTGATTGGTATTTCCCTGATGATTAATGATGTTGAGCATCTTTTCATGTGTCTGTTGGTCATCTGTATATTTTTTTATATAAAAATGTCTAATTCAGGTCCCATGCCCAATTTTTAATCAGATTGGATTTTGGGGGTCAAGTTGTATAAGTTCTTTATGTATTTTGGGTATTAATACCCCTGATTGGAAGTAGTATTTGCAAATATCTTCTCCCATTCTGTAGTCTGCCTTTTCGTATTTTGGTGGTTTTCTTCACTATGCAGAAGCTTCCTAGTTTGATATAGTCCCATCTGTTTATTTTTGCTTTTGTTGCCCTTGCCTGAAGAGACAGATCCGAAAATATATTGCTTAGACTGACGTCCAAGAGTTTACTGCCTATGTTTTTTTTTTTTTAGGGAGTTTTATGGTTTGGAGTCTTACATTAGGTCTTTAATCCATTTGGAGTTTATTTCTGTGTATGGTGTGAGATAGTGATATAGTTCCATTCTTTGGCATGTAGCTGTTCAGTTTTCCCAGGGTAATGAAGGGACTGTCTCTTCCCCAGTGTATATTCTCGCCTCCTCTGTTGTAGATTAATTGACCATATAAGCATGCACTTGTTTCCGGGCTGTCTGTTCTGTTCCATTGATTTATGTGTGTATGTTTGTGCCCATACTATACAATTTTGATAACTATAGCTTTGAAATCAGGGGGCATGATGCCTCCAGCTTTGTTCTTCTTTCTCAAGATTGCTTTTGCTACTCAGGGTCTTTTGTGGTTCCATACAAATTTTACGATTGCTTGTTCTATTTCTATGAAAAATGCCATTAGAATTTTGATAGGAATTTCATTGAATCTCTAGATTGCTTTGGGTAGTATGGACATTTTAACAATATTGATTTTTCCAATCCATGAGCACAGAATATCTTTCCTTTTTTTGTGTTTGTTCAATTTCTTTTATTAATGTCTTGTAGTTTTCTGTGTATGGATCTTTCGCCTCCTTGGTTAAGTTTATTCCTAGGTATTTTATTCTTTATGATGCAATTGTAAGTGGGATTGTTTTCTTATTTTCTCTTTAGTATATGTAAATGTAACAGATTTTTGTATATTGATTTTGTATCCTGCAACTCTATTGAATTGTTTTATTAGTTCTAATAGTTTTTTGGTGGAGTCTTTAGGGTTTTCAATATAGTATCATGTCATCTGCAAAGAGTGACAATTTTACTTCTTCCTTACCAATTCGGGTGCCTTTTATTTCTTTATCTTGCCTAATTGTTCTAGCTAGGACTTCCAGTGCTATTTTGAATAAAAGTGGGGAGAGTACACATCACTTTCTTGTTCCTGATCTTAGAGGAAAAACTTTAAGCTTATCACCAGTGAGTATAATTTTAGCTATGAACCTGTCATATATGGCCTTTATTATGTCAAATTACATTCCCTCTCTACACACTTAGTTGAGAGTTTTTATCATAAATTGATGTTGAGTTTTGTCCAAAGCTTTTTCTGCATCTATTGAGATGATCGTATGATTTTTATTGTTTATTTTGTTAATGTGGTACATCACATTGATTTGTGGATATTGAATCATCCCTGCATCCTCAGAATAAATCCCACTTGATTGTGGTGTATGTTCCTTTTATTGTATTATTGAATTTGGTTTGCTAAAACTTTGTTGAGGATTTTTGCATCTTTGGTTCATCAGAGAAATTGGCCTGTAATTTTCTCTTCTTGTGGTATCCTTGGATCTATATTAGGGTAATGCTGGCCTGAAAAAATGAATTTGGAAGCATTCTTTCTTCTATTTTTTGGAGGAGTTTGAGAAGGATTGGTATCAGTTCTTCTTTGAATATTTGGTATAATTCACCAGTGAAACCATCTGGTTCTAGACATTTGTTTTTTGGTAGGTTTCTGATTACTGATTTAATTTCCTTACTATTAATCAGTCTCTTCAGATTTTCTCTTTCTTTATGATACAGTCTATAAAAAGACTTTATGATACAGTCTTTATGATTATTGGTAGGTTGTATGTTTCTAGTAATTTATCTATTTCTTCTAGATTGTCAAATTTGTTGGTGTGTAATTATTCATAGTAGTCTCTTAAGATTGCTTGTATTTCTGTGATATCAGTTGTAACTTCCCCTCTTCATTTCTGATTTTATTTAAATCCTTTCTTTTTTCTTGGTGAGTCTAGTTTAAGTTTTGTCAATTTTGTTTATCTTTCCAAGGAAGAGCTCTTGAGTTCATTGATCTGTTCTATTGTCTTATTAGTCTCAATTTCATTTATTTCTCACTGATCTTTGTTGTTTTCTTCCTTTTCCTAATTTCAGCCTTTTTTTTTTTTTTGGTTCTTCTTTTTCTAGTTCTTTGAGGTACAAAGTTAGATTTTTTTGTTTTTTCCTTATTTCTTGAAGTAGGCATTTATTTCTATGAGTATCCCTCTTAAACAGCTTTTCTGCATCATATAAATTTTGGTATGTTGTATTTCCATTTTAATTTGTCTTAAGGTACTTTTGATTTCTCCTTTGATTCCTTCTTTGACACATTGGTTGCCCAGTAGCATGTTGTTTAATATCTACATTTTTGTGGCTTTTCAAGTTTTCTTCTTGTAATTGATACCTAGTTTCATACCACTGTAGTTGGAAAAGATACTTGGTATGATTTCAATCTTCTTACATTTATTTAGACTTTCTTTGTGGCCTAACATATGATATGTCCTGGAGAATGTTCCGTGGGCACTTGAGAAGAATGTGTATTCTGTTACTTTTGAATGAAATGTTCTGGATATATCTGTTAAGTCCGTCTGGTCTAACATGTTGTTTAAGGCTAATGTTTCCTTATTGATTTTCTGTCTGAATGATCTATCCATTGATGTAAATGGGGTATATTAAGGTCCCCTACTATTACTGTGTTGCAGTAATCCATTCTTCACCCTAGTTCATATTTCTTCCTTTAAGTCTATTAATATTTGTTTTATATATTTAGGAGCTCTTATGTTGAGTGCATAAATATTTACAATTGTCATATCCTCTTTTTGGATTGACCCCTTCATCATTATGACATGCCTTCTTTGTCTCTTAATACAGGCTTTGTTTAAAGCCTATTTTGCCTGATATAGATATTGCTACCGAAGCTTTCTTCTGGTTTCCATTTGCATGGAATATCTTTTTCATCCCTTCCCTTTCAGTCTGTGTGTTCTTACCTGTGAAGTGAATCTTTTGTAGGTAATATACAGATGGGTCTTGTTCTTTTGTTCATTTTTTTTAATTCATTCAGCCATTCTATGTCTTTTGATTTCAGAATTTAGTTCATTTACATTTAAAGTAATTATCAAGAGGTATGTGCTTACTGCCATTTTGTTAATTGTTTTCTGGCTGTTTTATAGTTACTCTCTGTAGTTTCTTCTCTTGATCTCTTCCATTGTGGTTTGGTGATTTTGTTTAGTAGTAGCTTAGAATCCTTTCTTTTTATCTTTCATGTATCTACTATAGGATTTTGCTTTGTGGTTACCATGAGGCTTACATATAAAAACTTATATCTATAACTGTATTTTAAGTTGGTAACAACATAAGTTTGATCACATTCTGAAGTTCTACATTTTTACTTCCCTCCACACCACATTTTATGTTTGTTTTTGATATCACATTTTACATTTTTTCTTGTGTATCCCTTAACTAATTTTGGTAGTTATAGTTACTTTTACTACTTAGATCTTTTAACTTTCATACTAGTTCTATAAGTGATTCATCCATTACCTGTACCATATATTTATCTTTCCAGTAAGAGTTATTCTTTCATATGTTTTCTTGTTACTAATTTTTCTTTCTTTTCAGTTTAAAGGAGTCCTTTTAACCTTTCTTGTATGGTCAGGTTAATAATTGTGAACCGCTTTAGTTTTTGCTCGTTTGGAAAACTCTCTCTCTCCTTCAATTTGGATTGATATCTTTGCTGGGTATAATATTCTGGGTTGGAAGTTTCTTTATTCATTTGTGTTTTTGTCAGGATTTTAAATATATCTTTTCATTCTCTTTTGGCCTGCACAGTTTCTGCTAAAAAATATGCTGATAATCTTACGTATGTTCTTTGTATGTAACAAGTTGTTCTTTTGCTACTTTTAAAATTCTTCCCTTGTTTTTAACTTTTGACATTTTAATTATAACATTTCTTGATGGGGGTCTTTTTGGGTTTATCTCATGTAAAGGCTGTGGTTTTCCTGGATATGGATGTCTGTTTTCTTCCCCAGGTTAGGGAGTTTTACAGACATTATTTCTTTGAATAATTTTCTGCCTCTTTTTCTCTCTCTTCTCCTTCTGGGAACTTTGTAATGCAAATATTAGTCAGCTTGATGTTGTGTCATAAGTCCCTTAAGGTATCTTCAGATTTTTTTTCCCCCTGTTCTGATTAGGTGAATTCTACTACCTTGTCTTCTAGTTCATTGATCCTTCCTTCTGATTCATCCAGTGTGTTGTTCAGCCACTCTAGTGTATTTTCTGGTTCAATTATTGTATTCTTTGTCTCTGTGATTTCTGCTTGGTACTTTTATTTTTTAGTACTTTCTTATATTTTCTATCTCTGTTGAAGTTCTCACTGGGTTTATCCATTCTTCACCCTAGTTCAGTGAGCATCTTTATGACCATTACTTTGAACTGTTTGTCAGATAAATTACTTTTCTCTGTTTCATTAAGTTGTTTTTTTCCCCTGAGGCTTTATCTTGTTCTTTTGTCTGGAACATATTTCTCCGTTTCTTCACTTTGCTTGACTCTATGTTGGTTTCTATGCATTAGATGAAATAACCACTTCTCCCAGTCTTGAAGTAGAGGCCTTGTGTAGGAGATGAACCTTGTTCAACTCTGCTCTAGCTCTTGGTTGTCTCTCAAGCCTCTGATTGTCCAAATAGCCTATTACATGTTAAATAGCTCTCACTTACTATATGTTACTATATGCTGGCTAATTGAACATAATAATAAAAAAATTTTAAAAATTAAAATAGATAAGTAAATAAATAGCTCCCACTTGTTGAAGGTGTGCCAAGACCTGTCAGTGTCCCAAAGAGGAGGATCTCTATCAACACTTAGCTTCAGGCTAATTGGAAGCCAGACCCTCAGGGAGCAGCTTTTATAGTATGATAATATATATATTTCTGTGGGACTACAAACATAAACCCTACTGTCCACAAGAGCCAGGTCATCTGGAAGTGTCCCCTAGGTGACATTCACAAAATTCAGAGAGACAGAGAAATGCATAAGTTTGTTTCTGGGAGATACCAGTGAGCAGGAACAAGGTAGAGAGAGCACAGAGATGGCAGCCCCGATCTACATTCCTTGGAAGCATCTCTGTAACCTCTAGATTTGCACAATCCTGATGCCTGCCCCTTAGGCCAAAGTCCAGGACAAGAAAAGAGGTCTCCACAGAAAACTGGGGGAAGTGCATCAATTTTGTTGTCCATGCATTGCTCTGGGGGTGTTAACCTGCCAAGAACTGTCTCTCTGATTATTGCAGTCCGATGGGACCCAGGAATACAAACTACGTTGGCCACCAGAGCAAGGTGGTCAAGGGGTCTTGCCTGGGTGGCAGCCCACAAAAACTGGGGCAGCAGACATGAATCTTTGTTCTTTTTTAATACCCCATATTTTGACATTTTCAGGAAAATACATGTTTTCCTTAAAGTTAGAGGTTTTCTATTAGGTTCTAGATCAGTGACATGGTTGATGCTTCTTAAAGTGTCATACTTCCATGAAAATAACTCTTATCACTAACCTCTATGAATAGCTCTGTGTATTTAATGTAAACAGCACTGCAGGTAGACTGTGCTTTTAGAAAATCCGATGTTGAAAACATACACTTACATGGTAACCCAACTTGGTGGTTTAAAGGGATTTTTCACTTTATAAAGGCATTTTATATGTCATTTATAAGATTTTATTTACAAACAACACTTAGGACATACCAGGTATGAAAAGCCAGATGTTGTACCTTGGCCACATTATGATAACTTTTATCTAAAATATCTAAAGTACTTTTACAAATGTTTTTAATAAATTATCTTTAACTTACCTACTAGGAGTGAAATATATGAAAACTCTTTGAACATGTACTATTAATCTACATTGTAATTGGGAGAGCTTAACCTTAGACACGCAGCCATTTTTCTAAGCTTTCATGGCAACTTGGGAGCAGTACTAAGACATGAATATGAAGCATCATGGGTTTAGCCTAGAGTGTTCTCCACTAGAATCTACTAGAAAACATGTCTCTCATTTTTTTTAATATAAAAATTTCTAACCTAATTTGGTGTTGCAAAGCCAATGCATATTTCCAAAATGTCTTTCAAATCAAGACTATTTTCAGCAGTTACTCTCTTTAGCTAATTTTAAAAGCATTGATTTTCCCATTAGCAAATTACTATTGTCTTGCTATTCCTTTGGCAAATTTTAACTTCACTGCAGTTGCTAAAATTGGATGGGGGGTGGGGGTGGCATCTCTAGGTAGCTATATTTTAAGCTGACTGGAGACCTAAAATCTAGAGACTGAGAAATGATTTCTGAAGGACCCTCTTTGCAGCTCTCCTAATAGCAACCTCTGATTCTTGTATTTGATTTTATTTTCAAAGCACTTTCACATAGATTGCTTCAGTTGATCTACTTGATCCCATTTACAGCTCTCATTGCTAAAGCTTTAAAATGGTTAAGGGAGGTTCCACTGATAGTTTATATTATAAGAACTTCAATTCCTGATCCAGGACTCTGTTCCACCCCCACCAAGTTGACATGCATGGTGACTCCACCTTTCTTTGTCACTTTTACTAAAAACCACTTCTCAAGCCACGGAGTTAGAAGTGAAAGGGAACTTAGAAAACTTCTAGTCCATCTCCTTTATTTTTTACATGAGGAAAAGGAACCCCAGAGAACTCAGGCCATTTGTCTCTGAGAAAGCTACATTGCTCATGTTAAGAAAAGGTAAAACCATTAAAATGTCCCTTCTTTGATGCTCTATGACATCGGATATGGACAACAGTTTAGAGGTTTCCTCTTCCTTCACACTCACTGTGTGATTAGCAGTATCATAAGGACCATCAGTATAGGAAAGGGCACAGAATAAATGTGGAGAGAGCAAGCCAAGGAAGGAAGCTAGTCTTCTGGGAACATAGTTGTTCATTCTAACTTGAAAAGAAAAACATTGGGGGAAATAATAATTTTCAGAATCATGGTCTAAAGGATGGTTTGTCTAACATTTAGACAAAGATGATTTGTCTAATTTAGAGATTATAAGCTATTCAGAAATGGTTTTCTCAGGGTTTATGGCATGTCCATTCTCAGAAGCCAACCTCAAAAGCTTCCACTGAAGTCCTCCTATGGAGGTGACAGGGATCATTTTGTCAAAGTCTGGAAAGTATGTATGAAAAGCAACTCTGTTGAGTTTAGACAAAATGAACAAAATATCACCAGAATATAGCCATGATGCAAAAGAAAGGGCTAAAAGTAAGTTATACTCTCAAAAATTCCATTCATCTTAGAAAAGAATTCAAACGGACTCACTGTGTGATCCCTATTCTCTCTACAATGAAGCATGACTGTTTGGGTCATGGGAGGTCTGCCCACCCCTTATTCTGCCTGCCTTCCCCATGGTGTTCACTGGGTGATGGCTACTGGTCCAGCTTCACAGTTGCCCAGTAGCTTGGCTTCATCTCCACCCCAGCCACTCCCAGCAATAAAACAGGACAGAGTGAGCAACTAGGGGCCTGCATCACATGGTGCATGAAAATGAATCATTTAAGGACAGGGATCATGCTTGCAGTGTTTAGGGTGAAAAGGTGCTATGTAGACCTCCATGGTCTGAGAGAACATATTTGGGCTCACTTGTGACTCATTCAGTATGGCTTGGTCCTGACACATAGCAGAACTGGGCTTATCCCTACCTTTAAAGTCTTTCTAAATGCTCAAGGTGTTGGGCCCAGCCCTGATTTTAATATCATATTTAATTAATTAATTACCCTGTGTTTGTTTTGCCACTAACCTAAATACCAGGTATGCGGTGTAGAGACACATCCTCCTTCGTGAGACAGCCCAAGACCAATGTGAAAATGTCATCAGGCCTCCCAGGAACTATCTCTTCAAAGTCAAATAACCTAAAGAACTGAAAAGTCTATTCAGAGTATTGAAAGTCTGGGTGAAAAGCATAGCTGGTGTGTTTAGGCCGGCTGAGGGTAGAACATGTTGAGAATAGTCAGCTTGAGTATCTAGTCAAATTAGCTGGCCCATGGCCACCTTCATTTTATAGGAAGGGGACAGTGAGGGCCTCTCTGTGTACCTACCTCAAGAGCTCCAAGCAACCTGAGAAGCCCACTAAGAATCTGATTTGCACTAGGATCCCCAGATCACTGTTCAGTTGTCCTCCCCATGGAACGAATAGGGCAGACTACCTCAAATTCTCGGAAGACAGTGAACTCACCCTTTGATACACAGAGATGAACATTTGACTTAGCCTGGGAAATGTTCCCATGGACACTTTCACTTTAATATTTTCAGCCTGGTAGCTGGGGCACTTTATTTCCGGTACTTACACAAAAGTTGGGGAAGTTGGAGGAAGAAAGCAAAGTTTGGAAGGCCTAAGAGAGTAGGTTGCATGAAAGACTGTAGATGACTATAGGTAACAAAACTTCAACTTAGGGAGAAGTGGAGAAAGCATCAGCAAGAGAGCAGCTGGGGATTTACCACCCACCCCACTGGATGGCAAAGGAAAGACAGCGACAACAGTCTCTGCAGGGAGGGCAGGGGTGGATGGATGGTTGGAGTTCCTATAAATCATGTACACAAGGAAATAAGGCCAAAATTACTGAGATTAGTGCAAATTTCACAAAAGGAGAAAGAGACTTTTCAAACTCAAGAATCAAATCTCTCAGACCTGGTGGAAGCAAGAATGCCTGGTATACTTGAGGGAAGAGGGTAGAGTTGAAGGAAGCAAATGATCCTGTTCTAATTCTGCACCTCACTCTGAGACCTGAGATCTGATATCCTGAGACCAAATCCCAGTGCCCTTGTGGCTCCCAGAGCCCCATAGCAGGGGGTCTCCACACCAACTACTTATTAGAATCACCTGGAAGCTTTCTAAAACTAATAATGACTAGGCTCCATGTCCAGCAATTATAATCTAGTTTATCCAGGTGCTTTAAAACACTAGACAGTTATGAAGCTCCTCCTGTCCCAGGTGACTCTAATGGGCAGCCACTGAGTAACAAACATGAAAGGCTAAACGTATCAGGGATGATCAATAACAATCACGGAAGCAACCTTAGTGAAGACCAATCTAGAAAAATAAATCATGGACCAGTCCATTGGCACCCAACTTTTAAGTTACAGTCATCTACAACTAATTACCAACTTCCCCCAAGACTGACTTCATAACTTTCCTAAAATTCAACATTCACAGCCCTTTGATACCATTATACCCTAGTTCTATTCATTAGCCAAACACTTGCTCAGATTTCATGGTTTAGATCGCATTCATTTTCCCAAGGGAGTCTTCTCTCAGCTCTAAAATAAAGTGGAGCCTTCTTATTATTAACAGCTATAGAGTTCTAAAATTCTCCCTCATGATACTTTACTCAGTTATAATCATTTAATTAGTTATTATTATGACTCCCCACTATAGTGTAAGCTCCATGAAGATGGGTAATATTTCCTTTTTAGTCTCTGCTCTATTCTAAGTATCTGGTACACAGAGGACACAGAATAGACATTTATTAACTTACAAGACCAAACTGAGAACAGGACCTTGAGCATGTAATATTCCCTGTGGATATAGTTCCTCCAAAAATACTGATCTTGGCCAGATTACACATTAGAGTTGGAGGGCTATCCTCCACTAGCTGATCCTGTCCGGTGATGATACTCTGCCCAGAAAGAAGAAGTAACTCATTTAAGCTAAGTTGTTGAACAGTAGATCTAAAAAGTACGCTGGGAGTGGGGAGGGGATTAGAAATCTTTCTTTCCTTCTAGTGCAAACATCTTGGCCAAGAGCTCCTTGCCTTACCAGTACCATTCTGAAAGTGCATCTCAGTCCTCAGCTTTCACCAGCACTGTGCTTTATCAGTGCCTTGAACTTGGAAATTACAGGCATTCTGGTCTGGAGGACTTTGCAAAGTACTTGATTCAACCCATTAACTTCACTGTCTTCAAAACCTGCAATCCTTCAAACTTTCCCCTCATTCTTCACAAATGGCACTCCTTCTATTTACGTGAGATGAGAAATAAGCAACAGAGAACACTTCAACTTACTTCTATCAAACCATGTACCTTCTTCCATCTGCACTAATGCTCTCTGTCTCTCTTGTGACATGGATGAAGTTACTCCCTCCTATGCACCGAATCCCTTTCCCTCTACCCTTCTCAGGGACCTCACAGGACAGATGGCTTCCCACCTCCACATATTCAGCTTCTTCCACTGTATCTCTCTCATCCACATTCAAATATCATAAAAGCAAAACAAAGAAAAATGGACTTGACCCCTACGTTCCCCTCCAGCTACCCCCTCGTTACTACACTCTGCAACCAAGCTTCTTTTTTTTAAATATTTTATTTATTTATTTGACAGAGAGAGACACAGTGAGAGAGGGAACACAAGCAGGGGGAGTGGGAGAGGGAGAAGCAGGCTTCCCGCTGAGCAGGGAGCCCGATGCGGGGCTCAATCCCAGAACCCTGGGATCATGACCTGAGCCGAAGGCAGATGCTCAACAACTGAGCCACCCAGGCGCCCTGCAATCAAGCTTCTTGAAAGATATCTATGCTCACTATCTTCATGTCCTCACCATCCACTCACTCCCCACCCACTCTGTTCTGCTAAGCCCACAGAGAATTTCCTGAATTCACTAATGACAGACAGGCCACTCAGCCCAGTGTCACTTCTCAGTCCTCCCATGTAACTTGTCATTGTTAGTCTGTATTTTGACTAATCCCTCCATGCTGAATCACTTCCCTTGGCTTCTATGAACCACCCTCTCCTTTATTACCCTTGCTTTCTCAATCCCCTTTGGTGGATTATCCTTCTCTACCAAATTTAAGTGTCAAAGTTCTTCAAGGTTTGGCACTAGCCTCCTTCTCACTCTGTAATCTTGGTTGATTTCTTCATGCCCATTATTTAAATTTGCAGCCATTTCCCAGTAGCTGTCAAATGTCTATCTCCCCCAGAGACTCCTATGAATTTTAGAAAGCTCTCCACAGATTACCTTCTCAAGATATCATTTGTGTGTTACTTCAAATTCAAGAGAGACTAAAACCAAACGTGCCTTCTACCTCCCTCCAGTGTCTCCCCCATCTCAGTGAACAGCACCAATGCCATCCAGCTGTATAGGCCAAAAACCTGGGGTCATTCTTGACACTCCCTCTACTTCACCTCCTAAATCAAATCTACTACCAAGTTCTATCAATTTTATCTCTTTCAATTCTGTCTGCTTCTCTCCATGTCCACTTTTACTACTCTGGCTTAAGCTATGATCCTAATTTGTCTCTCCCATTCTTTCCCTACCATTTCAATCCACTTATCACAACCAGAAATACTTCTACAATACAAATCTGATTATGTTACCCATGTTCTTAATACTCTTCAAAGATTTCATTTTTTTTATGGTGTGGGAAAACAATGTCCTCTCCATGGCCTAGAAAGTGTCCCTGAGCTGGTCCTAGCTTTCCCCCTGCCCTCATTCCGGTCTCATTATTTTTGACTCCCTGTACCTCAGCCACTCTGATTTTCTTTTCATTCTTTGAAACATGCGCTCCCTCCAGGTTCAACTCTTTGCACAGTGTTCTTTCCTCTAATACATGTACACTTTCCTTTCTTTTTATCCTCCATATCTCAGCTATATATTACTTACTCAAGGATATCTCCCTTGAAACCCCCAGATGAGATCAAGTCCCCTTGCTCTCCACAGTCATGGGACCCTGAACTTTTCTGTCACAGTGCTTTTCAGTTTGTCATTGTGTAAGTTTGTGTGTAGTATCAGTGTCTATTTGTCTCCCCTTCATGGGGCAAGGAAAATTGTCTGCTTTTCTCACCACTTGTAGTAGTGTGATGCAACACCCAGATTTCCCTTCAGGAGAAAAAGACTTATGTCCCCAACTGCTGGGAGCATTGCCGCCCACAGCCCTCAGCTCGCAATCCTCCTCAGGAATTGACAGGGCTGAAGAGAGTTGCCTCGCTCAAGGTCATGCCTGCTTCCTCGTGCAACCAGCATCCAGGCACTGAATGAAGTACGGACATAAAGGCCCAGCCCCTCACCCCAATTTGGGGTACCTTTGAAGGCATATCTCATCTTCACAGCTGCACATGGGGTTGGCTAGTCTTCACCTCCTTCTCCCTCTGCCCTATCCTGCATTTGTCATCTCCTTTCCATATATGTTGATCCTGAAAGCACTCTGTAATCACTTTCTTGCACACTAATCTCCATTTCAGAGTCTGCTTCTCAAGAATCCCAACCTACAACACTACTATACTCCCAGCCTGGGCACAGTGCCTGGAACCCAGCAGGTGTTCAATAAGAATTTTTTGAATAAATGCAAGAAATGATGAAGAAAGTTTAAGGGAAAAAATCTCAGAAGTCACTGCTAGTTAGTGACAGAATAAGAGTTAAAATCAAACTTTCCCTTCTGCCAGCCCTGGCCTACTTCTGATACATTTTCCATATTATATTTGCAACAAAAAATTTATAATAGCAAATGCTACAAAACTAGGATCTCTTGCTGATTGCAGGATATACGGTTAAAGCTTTTTAGCAAAGCAGTTTGGCATTACCAGTTGAAGGCTATGAGCATGGACATATCTTGACCCATAACCCCACTCTTGTAAATGGCCTGAAATATGAAAATACTGCTATGAGCCATGCAGCATTATTTGTAATTAAAAAAAACTTAAATAAAAATTCAAGACAACTGAAAGGTACAAGCATTAGGAGAACAGTTAAATCAATAACAGCATATCCACTTGGTACAGTATCATCAAAAATGATTGTTCTGAAGACATTTTCAATGTCAAATGAAAATAGCAGCACTAAAGTCATATATTCAATGTGTCATACATCTAGGGAGTGAATATATACATTAAAAAATACTTGGAAGAAATAGACCAAAATGCTCTCATTGCATATGTTACAGTAATAACTTTTCCTTTTAAAAAATATTTCCCAATTTTTACATAATGTGCTTATAATATTTTATAATGAAAATCATAAATATAATAAACAGTTAATATGATATATGGTTAAAGTAATGGTTGTTATTAATTTGGAGGTTACTTGTCAGTGTTGTTGCTAACCCAGGGCAGACCTCAGAGTCCTAGAATCTGATTCTCAGCCCTGGCCTCCCACTGTGGTCCCTGGGGTTCCTTAAAATCTACTGAGGCTGGCATCTTTCCCCCAGAGATTTGGATTGTATTGATCTTAGATGAGAAGACCTGGAAAGCATGATATATATATATATATATATATATATATATATATATATATATATATATTTACTTTTTGTTTAGCTGTTTATTTCAAAATAATTCCAAACTTACAGAAAAGTTTCAAGAAGATTCATTAATTTTTAAATTTTGCCATATTTGATCATTCTTTCTCTCTAATATAATAATTATGTTTTAGCATCAAACCGTTTTAAGGAAGGTTGCATACATACATCATGCTTTTTTACCCCTCAATACTTCAGCATTTCCTAAGAACAAAGATACTTTCTACTATAACGACAGTGCAGTTGTCAAAGTCAAGAAACTTAACATGGATACAGTACTTATATAGTGCGTACTCTAATTCTGAATAAACATGCCACAAAGAAAGCAGTTATGGAGGAATTGGCTACCTTCTAATTGTAACATTGGCAACAAAAGCCAAAGGCTGCAAGAACAACAAGAGCCAGCCCTGTCCATTTTCCTGTTCTTTTCTTCCCCCCACCCTCTTTGCAATCCCGTGAGCTCCTCTCTATCCTTCTAAGCAATTCCCGTTTATTGCAGTAAAGTCCTTAAGTTAGCTGAGATCACTTTCTGTTGCTTGCCAGCTAGGAATTCTGCTAGGTAAGAGTAGTTGAGCTGGGACTGTTTGAAGACTACTCGGATCCCTTATGGGTTTCTTTTGGCCTTTTATAGGCTATTCTAGGATGTTTCTCCCTCTCCTTTTTTAGGACACCAAATGCTCTATAAATAAAGAACTGGTAGAAGACAATGTTATAAAGAAACTGGTGGAAGACAAGTGTTATACCTATCCACGGGAGAGCACATCTGACAAATCCTGGCTTAAGAAAAATCCTGGCAGGCTAGGGCTCTGAGTGATCAGAAAGCAAGGCTGAAAGCCTGCTTCTCTCAACACCTGAGGAAGCCATGGCTCAGGACCTCCTCCAGACACAGGAAATTTAAAGTGTACTGCATCAATTCCCTGTGCCTAGAGACCTCGCCAGTTGGGAGCCCAGCAGAGAGCTGTCAAGTCTAGACGTGTCATTGACAGCCCCTCAGGTCTGAGTTGCAGGTAAAGCAGTGTCTGTGGGCCCAGGGGATGCACCCTGGCCTCCAGGCAGGATGTTGGAGCTTGCCAACATCTGGCATTCCAGCATTTAGGCCTTCAGGTGCAGAACTCTTGCCTGCTCTGTGATAAGGGAACATTGGATCAGGAAACTTCTGTCTCAGTGTGTCTGCTCAGCTCCTGGAGTTGTGAGCTATATATTTTCCTGGAGAAGGAAAAAATGCCTAAAAATGCATTTCTTGCCTCTCTACATCCCACTCTCCAACCTATGTTGGTTGAACATATAGGACTATTGAGTTAAGAACGAAGGGAGGTTTTAATGCACCCACTGAATTCTAAAACATTAGGAGGTTTCTCCCTCCTCTATGCTCCTCCTCCTATCAAAAGTTTCCAGAGGCACCTTGCGGGCTCAGTCGGTAGAGCATGTGACTCTTGATCTCGGATTATAAATTCAAGCCCAACACTGAGTGTAGAGATTACTTAAAATAAAATCTTTTAAAAAAATGTTTACAAGCCACTGGACAAGAGTGATTCAGAAGACTCATTGAACAGAAAGAAGGCTTGGACTCAAACTGTGCAAATAGAATATAGTTGAGGGGATAAACACATGCTATTTGCCATTGGTTTAGAATGTTATTAAGCCAGTGGTACATCTTACAATCATTGCTACAGATCCAGAAACTATAATACATGTTGCAGTGAAAGGGAGAATTGTGAAATTGAAGGAGCATCAGCTTTGGACCAGTAGGCTTGGACTCAAGTCACAGCGCAGCCACCAAAAAGCTAAAGGACCTCAGCAAAGTTCTTCATACTGTTTTGAAGAATCAAAAGAATCCTAGAAAGCTGTTAGTGCTGAACTAGCAAACAGTGAGCTTACGACACAAGTTGTTAGATTTGTGTATGTGTTGATCTCTCCTAGCTGGCTTCTTGAGGATGAGGAGTATCCATCCCTTTGAACCTTCTGCATCTAGCACGTATTTAGCACATAGTAACTGCTTATTAAGTCTGGTTGTCTTGAACTGAGTGAACCTATAGTAGTATCATGCAATTTACGTTTTAAGTTCATCAACTATTTATTTGACTTTTTTCAAGTAGTTGGGAAATGAATTCAAATAGAAGAGGATCTGACCTGTCTCTTCTGGTGTTAAGCATTCTTAACATTTATCTTATTGCAAACAAAGTGATCTATTGTCAATACTGATTGTCTGCATTGGACATAGGGCTGTGATATATTTAGTGTTACACAAGAGTTCTCATGATGCCACAGCTTCTGCCCAATGGGGAATCTAATTTCAGGGCAGATACCAAACAGAGGTCTAAAATTCCTGTCATGGGCACTGAGAGGAGAAAGCTTGGATTTTATAGAAAGATCATTAATGATGGAGAAAAATCAGATACAAATGCAGAGTCTCAATAGATCCACAGCTACTGTATAATCCATGAACACCAACCCTGCAGAACATGGTAAAGCCATCCTTAAAAATCAATGGATCAAGGCTTTCAGGTTGTTCTTTGAGTATGTGTGTAAGCGAAGGTTAAAAATGGGATTAAAAATAGACACCCAATCCTAATGACATCAGAATAAATTAGGATAAGAAGAATCACATCTAAACCACACCAGTTACAATGAACAAATGAGTAACTTATGGGAAATAGGTTGTAAGCTACAAAAAGTATTGCATTTTTAGCATTATTGTTTTCCCATGTTCCTCTAAGAATGCCTTAGCTTGCCAGAACACACGTGCCTGGACTGATAGTGGTACAAAAGCAAAAGTTGGAAACTCAATAATCTAGCAATATCTGGTTAGCTTTTCAGTCTTATTCTGGTTTGGGGTAAAGGCATATTGTTTTGGGATATCCAATATCCTGCCACAATGTTTTGACTGTGCCTGGTATCAGATCTATAGAAAGGAATATTACTAACTGGGCCCTCACTAGGTCCATGAGCTGAAATCCAAAGGACTTGTAGTACAAGTAATCACAACCAAGAATTAGGGAGGGTTGAAACTTTTGCACCTCAGGTTGGAGAAGAGGAGGACATTTTTTATGTTCCGGAAGGGAGAACAACTTTTGTAATTCCGTAATGAAATTGTGCATTGGTAGACTAAGGAAAAGCAACAGTTTTCACTTAGCACAAAACTGAGTAGGGTAATGCATTGGGAAAAGCATTTAAATGGATCTTTTCTTATGACTCTAATATACTTGTTGAGATGAAATATGTACAGTTGGAGCAAGGATTGGAGTTGAAAAAAGAATTGCTTTTAGGGGGCGCCTGGGCGGCTCAGTCGTTGGGTGTCTGGCTTTGGCTCGGGTCGTGATCCCAGGGTCCTGGGATGGAGCCCCTCATCGGGCTCCCTGCTCGGCGGGAAGCCTGCTTCTTCCTCTCCCACTCCCCTTGCTTGTGTTCCCTCTCTCACTGTGTCTCTCTCTGTCAAAAAATAAATAAAATCCTTAAAAAAAAAATTGCTTTTAGGTGCTTGGAGGACAGTGATGCTAGATGCTCCCCAACTACTCATTATCATATTGCATGGCTAATGCCATGCCGAATGCTTCTCGTCCTACCTGTAGGTCACTTATGACTTAGAGACATTCTTGTTAGGACATCAGCCTTGGAATTCTCATTTTCCATGGCAGGAAACCTGCTTTGTTCACCTGATTCTGAGGCAGTGACTTTGGATCCTGCCAGAATCCACTAACTCGTCCTGTATTGATAGCATGGTAAGTTTAAACAGTAATAATAACATGGTAGCTTCCATATTTATACATACATTATCTTCCCTAGTAGCCTTGTCAGAAAGGGGAGCTCAGTAAGATTAATTCTGAAAGATGGGACTATTAAAACACAAAGACTACAAGTGGGGAAACACAAGATGGAGTCAGGTTCTGCAGACACAGACATTATTGTCTTAAAGGAACTATCTAATCCCTCTAGACCTTAGGGCTGTCACCTGATGAAGGAGATGAAATCAAATCGATGGTTTTAAAACTTCTCTGGCTGCCATTTATATTAATACTTTGCAGTGCAACTCAATGCATACATTTCTATGTATATAAAATATAACTGAAATTATGTTTCATAAAAATATGGGGACCTTCACAACATGCATTATGTCTGACTTTTTTTCCATATTCCATTCTATTCCAGTTCACTATTTTTAAAGAAAAATCTGACTTGTGACTCACTACATTGATTTCAGGATCTACTAATAGGTCACAACTTACAGTTTGAAAAACAGTAAATATGTGATCACTAATAATTTTTCAGTGCTTATTTCCTATTGTATACCAGAAGTCAAGAAATCAGTACTCAACACCTGGTCTAGCGCCCTCTTTCCCTCTCTTGCTCAGTGCTGTGAGAGGATAAGGATTGCCCCCTGAATTATGAGTTCTATATTCGCTGTTGTACTTATTCAGTCTGGTGTGGTCCTATAATCTTCCTGTCATTCTTTGATTTGATTAATTTATTCCACAAACCTTTTGGTTTGGGAAGAAAAATCTGGGTTTGAATCCAAGCTACATTTGTTAAACACTCTCCCTAATCTTCAATCCGAGGTTGTTGTGAGGATCAACAATAAAGGATGTAGGCATGTAGCACAGTGCGGGCACGTAGTGCGTATCAAATAAGTGGTACTTTTGAGACAGGTGTGCTGGGTCCTGTGCTGGCATTGGTGTTATAAGAACTCAACCTGGAGTGTGTCCTTGGGAGACTCCAAGTGTTCTCTTGCTCATCCTCCTGCTCTTTATGCCTTGTAAACTTCCTTTAAAATTTAGGAATACATCTCAAATGTTTTCTGTCAGCAAATATCGTTGTAGGAGATAATTTTTCATGGTTGGTTACTATTATAGTTTATGGTTATATCATAATTTATTTCACCTTTTTAAAAAGATATTTCTAGTTTTTTACTTTGAAAAGGTTTTGTATAAAAGTAAAGGTAATGCATGAGCATTGAAATATAAAGTAATTAAGTAAACAAGTTTTTAATTAGAAAAGTAAAATCCTCCTTTCTACTCCCACCTCTTTCCATTCTACACGATAACCTCTATTAATAATTTCTTGAATATGATTTTATGTTTTCTAATGCATATATAAGCAATTTTAAATATATTCATACAGTTATGTGAATAGTATCACATACTTATAGAAAATGAGTTTTGCAATATATCTTTTTTTACAGATGATTATGTATTTGTCATATCCTTATGTTAATCAGTTTATTCATTATAAGGGTCACTCATCTGACAATTGCCTGAAGTTCATTTGAAGTGCAGATCATTGCAATGTAGCTTTTAAAATGAGTACATTTGGGGTATCTTTTGTTGTCAGAGCATGTAGATCTACTTCATTCTTTAAGTGGCTGTATGAATTCCATTATATGGATGGATCATAATTTATTTAATCCATCTCCTATTGATCCACATTCAGCATATCCTAAAAATTGTTTCTAGATTTTGCTCTCATAAACAATTATGCAATGAACACCTGTGCACCCTCTTGAGATAACTCTAGGATAACTAGTAGAAGTGGAATGTTTTTATGCATTTAAAATGTTGATCTATATTGCCAAAGTACCCTCCAGAAAGTTGTGCCAATTTAGACTTATACCAACAGTGTTAGAAAGAATGTCCAAATCTGTCTAAATCCTTTCTAAACTTGGTTTATCAATACTTTATTTTTGTGATCTTTTTTTCTCATTAGTAAATATTAACAAAAATGTTTAAGTTAATTCAGTAGAGGAAAGGAGGAGATGTGTGGATAAGAGGGAATAATGGCATTGCCAACCCTGGAATAATTTGGGGGGAATTGGGGGAGTTGCATGTAGGACAAGAGAGATTTGACTTGCAGGAGAGATATGACTGGCCATTGGCTCTCTGCAGGACATGCTCTTTTGTAAAGGCTTGTGGCATCCACCATGTGTCAGAGCATAACTCAAATGGCATAAAACAAGCCTGGATACCATTTCTCAGCTCTGCCAAACACAAGCTGTGTTGACTCTGATGTGACTGATTTTACTTCCTCTCCTTTATTCCACCAACTGAGAGGTAAATGTAACAACACCACCTTTTGTTGCCTAGGACTTGGCTTATGAAGAAAAGAACTTTGGGAGTACAAATGGAAATCAACACTCTTGCCTCTTGCAGAACAGATGCTGAGATTCTGTTAAGAGTAGTGTATGGGGGCGCCTGGGTGGCTCAGTTGGTTAAGCAACTGCCTTCGGCTCAGGTCATGATCCTGGAGTCCCAGGATCGAGTCCTGCATCAGGCTCCCTGCTCAGCGGGGAGTCTGCTTCTCCCTCTGACCCTCCCCCCTCTCATGCTCTCTCTCTCTCATTCTCTCTCTCAAATAAATAAATGAAATCTTTAAAAAAAAAAAAGTAGTGTATGGTCCTCAGGCAACTATGGATTAACTCACTTGCCATTTCCTGGCAGAAGAAAATCCCCTATGACTTCCTATCCAAGTCTGCAACCCTGTATTCTGAACTTTCTCTTTAAATCTACAAAGTAGGAATATCATCATAGAAACAATTGAAGCTTTGTTTCAATATAAAAGAGCAACTGCTGGATAATACAGAATACCTATTTTCAAAGCCCAAATGTCAGTTATAACAAAAAGAGGTGGCAAAAGTGGCTTATGAAAGCTAGAGCTGATTCAAATAACCAACCGATAAGTACCCAAGCAAGAAGACCCATATAATTGAAAAGCTCATTATATGGATGAGGACATGGGTACACAGAAAGCTTATGTGACTTATCTCAAGTCACTCAGTATGTTGGTGGCAGCACTGGAACTCAACCCTAACCCACATGACTTTAAGTTCAATGCCCCTTTTGCTGCACCACTGTCCCTCTGTTGAGGTAGATGGTGGAGGTGGGAAATGGGTACCAAGAAAGGAGATTGCAGCTGTCCAGAACAGAGGGTTGGGGACAGGAGAGAAGGAAATGAAAGAAGAAAGATTGGGGGAGGGGGGACAAAATAAAACACTTGGTTGGGGGAAGTCAAAAAGAAAGTTGATACCAAAGGCAGATGATTTACTGCACAAGAGCATATCCTACCTTAGCTTCTAAAGAAACCAAGAGGCTATTTAGAATATTAGCTAATATTCTAAAAATTAAAAGCAATCATTGTAGTGGCCCTTGACTGGCTTAGTTGGTAGAACATGTGACTCTTGATCTTGGAGTTGTGAGTTCGAGCCTCATATTGGGTATAGAGCTTACTTAGAAAAAAGCAATCATTGTAGTCACGTGTCCTGTTTTTGTTTAAAATATGTACCTAGGACAATAGCTAATAAAGGCATGTTGAAGTCTCAGCAGCATATTCCTGGTTTGGTATTGAGAGATAGTTATTTTGATATGCAGACTATTCCTATGTGTGCTGAATAAAATAATGGACTGATTCTATTCAAATTAAATGGAGACAAGACCCAGTTCAATCCATGTTTCCAGTATTTATAGAGCATTTAAAAAAATATTTTCTTTATTCACTTGACAGAGAGAGACACAGTGAGAGGAGGAACACAAGCAGAGGGAGTGGGAGAGGGAGAAGCAGGCTTCCCGCCGAGCAGGGAGCCTGATGTGGGGACTTGATCCCAGGACCCTGGGATCATGACCTGAGCCGAAGGCAGATGCTCAACAACTGAGCCACCCAGATGCCCTTATAGAGCTTTTTCTTTAATCACTTCTTTAGTTGACTTGTTTCCTCCAGAACAGCACCCCTACCAAGAATCATGTTTCCATGAAACTGCTTTTTTTTTTTTTCTCTTTTTTTCTCTTTCTGCAAATATAAAACTCTTGTTTAGCTCCTATACAGTGGATGGCCACAGGCAGGCTCTTGGCTACACCCACATCCAAGGAATATTTAATGAAAGGTCTTCTATCTTCCTAGAGAAACAGGTAAGACTCACTAGTGAAATCAATAGGAAAAAAATTACTTCTAGTTTGGGAAATTCTAGTTTTTCCAACCAGTGATACAGAAAAGATAGAAAACAATCTGTTCTATTCAATCAGTAATGCTCACTTGCAACCAGATGAGAAATTTGTTAAAGATCTCCCTAGGAAGTTAGGTGGAACAGTGGAACTTGTTCTGGACTCAGAAGATTCTAAGTCTTTGAGATGAACTGAGAAAGAAAGAAGAAAGAAAAGGAAGAAAGAAAAAAGAAAGAAAGAAAGAAAGAAAGAAAGAAAGAAAGAAAGAAAGAAAGAAAGAAAGAAAGAAAGAAAGAAAAAAGAAAAGAAAGAAAGAAAAAAAAAAAGAAAAGAGAGAAAGAGAGAAGGAAAACAAGAAAAAAGACCCAAGAGGCTTTTTGCCAGCTTGTGTACCAAAAACAGAATTATTTGCTACAACTGGCCTTGCAGAAGAAAAGAGTCTGGCCTATGGCAAAGTTCCCTCCCACCTTCTACAGAGCTCCTACTCCTGCAGTAGCCTCTTTTAGCCTGACTTCCAGAATAAAGTAGATCCATGGAGCTAACTTGCTGCTGATGTATAATATGAACCAAGGGGGAAAACATAACAAAATAGAAATGCTTTGTTTTTAAGCCATTAATATTTTAGGGTTGTTGGTTACTGTAGCATAACCTACTGAAAGATGACTAATAGAGAATTTTAAAAATTAGAATAAATTTAAAACATGCTCCACACGGTAAGCACCAGGCTGCCGATCAGCCTCCTCTCTGCCACTCAGGCTAAAAGAGGCTACTAAAGAGAAAAGCAGATCAAGGATGCTGGGAGAAAGCGGCCATGCTTCTTAGAACTTTCTGCTGGATAGGCCCACTTTCACTTCCGCTCACATTTCACAGGCCAAAACAAGTCATGTGGCCAAGAGCTGCCCATAGGGAGGGCAGTGCACCCTCCAGCCAGGCTCTGCAACATCAGGGACAGGCAGAGTGTGGGAAGGGGCAGTGAACACTCAGACACGGCTACACAGCCTACCACAGGGCTCTTGACTCAGCAGTAGGCATGGATCCTGGATACACTGTGTTCCTCAAAGATCAAAGTCACATCTTTGGACCAGTAGCTCTCAAAGCAAGGGGCATCAATATTAAGTTTTGATTTTAATTTTGTTTTGTTTTGTTTTTGTTTTTGTTTTATTATGTTCACTGTAGAGTACATCATTAATTTTTGATGTAGTGTTCAGTGATTCATTAGTTGCATATAACACCCAGTGCTCATCACAATATGTGCCCTCCTTAGTACCCATCACCATGTTATCCCATCAAGTTTTGATTTTAAAACTAGGAATGGGTTAAGGTCAAGTTTGATGGGTGTGTGGTTTTCACCACCCATGTTTTCCCATTACTTAACAATGGGTATGTCTGATATGGTTCCTACCTTTTAAAAGAATGGGCAGAATGGCAAAACAGGAAAATATGTATAGGATGTTTTCCGTAGGGCTGAGACTTGGACTTTTTATGTGGAAAACTGTAACATGAGAGATTTTGAGTGGAGGTTATAAAAAAAAAATCCAATTTTGAAAGATTTCTGAGTCAACTTTCCCTATTTGTTTGTTTAGATAAAACAAGGAGGAAAGGCAACGGTGAAGATCAGCTGCTTTTTAAACATTGAATCTACCCTTTTTGTTCCCCCATGAAAATCAGCTTCAGACATCAATGATTCTGAAATGCAAGTCCAGCCCCAGGCAAAAGGTTTTCAGTAGATGGTTTGTCTTGAATATTTCCTCCTGGCATCTTCAGGCAATCAGTACCCTCCTTCTTCCCGCTGCCAGCAGAGAGCCCCACTGCAGCACCCTCTCTGGCCCGAGAATCTGTAAAATTTAGCAAAAATGTGGGAAGCTTGTAGTTAGGGCTGGGAACCAGGCCAGCAAGAACTCTCACACAGCCTAGGGAGCCAGCAATCTCACAGGGCAGACAAACCAGTAAGCAAGAAATTATACTAGAGTGATCAATGCTGCAAGAAGGAGGCACACACAGAGAACTTTCCCAGTACGAAGAAGGGAATTACAATTCACTCATACAAAATGGAAAAGACTTCCTCCAAAGAACAATGTATAAACTGAGAAATGATGGATTTGATGGAGCTAGCCAGGTAACCTGAAGGAGCAGATATTCCCTCTGGGGCTCAGACTGCAGACTCCTAAGCAGGAATGAAATGGTGAAGGGGCTTAGGGTTCATTCCCTGCCCTGTCCCTGCCCTGGGCATGGCTTTACTAAGCTTTTTATGATGATAAATATTATCCTGTTAATAATCTTTAAAAAGCCCACCTCACCTTGTTTTACTATTTTTTAAAATTTATAAACTGTCATAATTTATTTACTTATTTTTTATGTTCAGTTAGCCAACATATAGTACATTATTAATTTTTGATGTAGTGTTCAATGATTCATTAGTTGTGTATAACACCCAGTGCTCATCACCACACGTGCCCTCCTTATTCTGAAAAATAATTTGAATACCAAAAAGTTTTTTAAAAAGATAATAAAATAAATAACCATGCAGCTACCACCCAGAATTAACAAATATTAATATTATATCATATTTTATTGCCTATATTTTATCAAACTTTTAAAAAATAAACTATTACCATTAAAGTTGAAATCTCCTATAAACCTTTCCCGGGTCACATTTCTCTTCATCCATCTCTTCAGAGTTAAGTGCTATCATGAATTTTGTGATTCTGCCCTTGTTCTTATGTTTCTAAATATATATTAATAAACAGCATAGATTGTTTATATGTATGTAAATTTTATGTTAATCATTTACTGTACTATAAATAAATTTCTATAACGAATGTTTCTTAATATACCACATATATATATAAAATGGAATATTTTGGAATATATATATATCACATCTTTATCCATTTGTCTGTTGATGGACACTTGGCTTCCATAATTTGGTTATTGTAAATAATGCTGCAATAAACATAGGAGTGCATATATCTTTTTGAATTAGTGTTTTCATTTTCTTTGGGTAAATACCCAGCAGTAAATTATATGGTAATTCTATTTCTAATTTTTTTGAGGAAACTTCATATTTTCCGCAGTGGCTGCACCAGTTTGCAGGCCCATCAACAGTACACGAGGGTTCCTTTTTCTCTATATCCTTACCAACATTTGTTGTTTCTTGTGTTTTTTATTTTAGCCTTTCTGACAAGTGTAAGGTGCATCTTATTGTGGTTTTGATTTGCATTTCCCTAACAACTGGTGATGTAGAGCATCTTTTCATGTGTCTGTTGGCATCTGTATGTCTTCTTTGGAGAAATGTCTGCTCTTGTCTTCTGCCCAATTTTTAATTCGATTATTTGTTTTTGGTGTTATGTAAGTTCTTTATATATTTTGAATACTAACACTTTATCAGATATGTCATTTGCAAACATCATTGCAATCAGTAAGTTGTCTTTTATTTTTGTTGATTGATTCTTTTGCTCAACAGAAGCTGTTTATTTTGATGTAGTCCCAGTAGTTTATTTTTGCTTTTGTTTCCCTTGCCTCAGAAGACATAGCTGAAAAATGTTGCTCCAGCTGATGTCAGAGAAATTATTGCCTGTGCTCTCTTGTAGGATTTTTCTGGGTTCAGGCCTCACATTTAGGTTTTTAATCCATTTTGAGTTTATTTTTGGATATGGTGTAAGAAAGTGGTCCAGTTTTATTCTTTTGCATGTAGTTGTCCAATTTTCTCAATACCACTTATTGAAGACACAGTCTTTTTCAAATTGAATATTCTTGCTTCCTTTGTCAAAGATTAATTGACTACATAAGCATGGGTTTATTTCTGGGCTCTCTGTTCTGTTCCATTGATTAATATGTCTATTTTAGTGCTAGGACCATACTTTTTTGATCACTATAGCTTTGTAGTATATTTGAAATCTGGGATTGTGGTTCCTCCAGTTTTGTTCTTTTTCAAGATTGCTTTCATGAGTCAGGGTCTTTTGTGCTTCCATACAAATTTTAGGATTTTTTGTTTCAGTTCTGTGAAAAATGTTTTTGGTATTTTAATAGGGATTGAGTGAAATTTGTAGATTGCTTTGGATAGTATGCTCATTTTAACAATATTTGTTCTTCCAATCCATGAAAATGGAATATCTTTCTGCTTGTTTGTGGCCTCCTCAATATCTTTCAATGTTTTCTACTTTTCAGAGTATAGGTCTTTCACATCCTTGGTGAGGTTTATTCCTAAATATTTTATTGTCTTTGGTGCAATTGTAAATGGGATTGCTTTCTTAATTTCTCTTTCCGTTGCTTCGTTATTAATCTATACTTATGCCACAGATTTCTGTACATTAATTTTGTATCCTGCAACTTTACTGAATCTATTTATCAGTTCTAGTAGTTTTTTGGTGTAGTCTTTAGGGTTTTCTGTATATAGTATCATGTCATCTGTAAACAATGAAAATTTTATTTCTTCCTTACCAATTTGGATGCCTTTTATTTCTTATTGTCTGATTGTTGTGGCTAAGACTTCCAATACTATGTTGAATAAAAGTGGTGAGAGTGAACATCCTGTCTCATTCCTGAACTTAGGGGAAAAGCTTTCAGTTTTTCACCGTTGAGTGTGTGTTAGCTGTGAGTTTTTCGTATATGGCCTTAATGATGTTGAGGTATGTTCCCTCTCAGCCTATTTTATTGAGGTTTTTTATCAATAACCTCAAACAGGAAATTAAAAAAAAAAGTACATGGAGACAAATGAAAATGAAAACACAATGGTCCAAAATCATTGGGATTCAGCAAAAGCAGTTCTAAGAGGAAAGTTTTTATCCATTCAATGTTGTACTTTGTCAAATGCTTTTCTGCATCTATTGAAATGATCATATGGTTTTTATCCTTTCTCCTGTTGGTGTGATGTATCACGTTGATTGGTTTCCTAATATTGAGCCAGCCTTGCATTCCAGAAATAAATCTTACTTGATTGTGCTGAATGATTTTTTTTTAAATGTATTGTTTGGTTACTGGATTCAGTTTGCTAATATTTTGTTGAGATTTTTATATCTATGTTTATCAGAGACTTTGGCCTGTAGTTCTCTCTCTCTCTCTCTCTCTCTTTTTTTTGTAGTGTCTTTATCTGGTTTTGGTATCAGAGTAATGATGGCCTCATAGAATGAATTTCTCAGCTTTCCTTCCTCTTCTACTTTTTGGCATAGTTTGAGAAGAATAGGTATAAACTCTTCTTGAAAAAAAAAAAAACAACTCTTCTTGAAATACCATTTGGTCCTGAACTTTTGTTTGTTGGGAGTTTTTTGATCACTGATTCAATTTTATTTCTGGTGATCGGTCTGTTCAAATTTTCTATTTCTTCCTGATTCAGTTTTGGGAGGTTGTATGTTTCTAGGAATTTATCCATTTCTTCTAGGTTGTCTAATTTTTTGGCACATAATTTTTCATAATATTCCCTTATAATCCTTTGTATTTCTGTGGTGTCAGTGTTATTTCTCCTCTTTCATTTCTGGTTTTGTTTATTTGAGTATTCTCTCTCTCTCTTTCTTTTTCTCTCTCTCTTTTTATGATGAGTCTACTAAAGGTTTCTCAATTTTTTGCTCTTTTCAAAGAACCAGCTCCTGGTTTTATTGATCTGTTCTATTGTGTTTAAATTTCTATTTCATTTATTTCTGCTCTAATCCCTATTATTTCCTTCCTTCTGCTAGTTTTGGGTTTTGTTTGTTCTTTTTCTAGCAATTTTTGGTGTAAGGTTAAGTTATTTATTTGAGACTTTTCTTGCTTCTTGAGGTAGGCCTATATTGCCCTAAACTTTCCTCTTAGAACTGCTTTTGCTGAATCCCAATGATTTTGGACCATTGTGTTTTCATTTTCATTTGTCTCCATGTACTTTTTTTAAAATTTCCTGTTTGATTTCTTGGTTGACCCATTCATTGTTTAGTAGAACATTATTTAACCTCCATGTATTCTGTCTTCTTTTCTCTTGAAACCCTCCATGTATTTGTGTTCTTTTCAGATTTTTTCTTGTGGTTGATTTCTAGTTTCATAACGTTGTGATTAGAAAAGATGCCTAGTATGACTTCAATCGTTTTTAATTTGCTGAGACTTGTTTTTTTGCCTGAATATGATCTATTCTAGAGAATGTTCCATGTACACTTGAAAAGAATTTGTATTTTGCTGTTTTAGGATAGAATGTTCTGAATACGTCTGTTAGATCCATCTGGTCCAATGTATCTATCAAAACCATTGTTTCCTTACTGATTTTCTGTTTGGATGATCTATCTCTTGATGTCAGTGGGGTGTTAAAGTCCCCTACTATCATTGTATTACTATTGATCACTTCCTTTATGTTTGTTATTACCTACCTTATGTATTTGGATGCTCACATGTTGGTGCATAAATATTTACAATTGTTCTATCTTCTTGTTACATTGTTTCCTTTATGATTATGTCATTCTTTGGCTCATTACAGTCTTTGTCTTAAAGTTTGTTTTGTCTTATATAAGTACTGCTGCCTCAACTTTCTTTCAGTTACATTTGCATGATAAATACTTTTCCATCTCTTCCCTTTCAATCAGTATATGTCTTTAGGTCTGAAATGAGTCTTGTAGGCAGCATATGGATGGGTCTTGCTTTTTTATCCATCACCTTATGTCTTTTCATTGGAGTATTTAGTCCATTTACATTCAAAGTAATTATTTATAGGTATGTAGTTACTGCCATTTTGTTAGTTGTGTTATTTTTTTTTTTTAATAGTTCCTCTCTGTCCCTTTCTTCTCTTGCTGTCTTCTCTCATGGTTTGCTGACTTTCTCTTTATTTTTTGCACATCTATTACTGGTTTTTGATTTGTGATTACCGTTGGGTTTGTATGTAACATCTTATGCATATAGCAGTCTATATTAAGCTGATGATTACTTAATTTTGAAATTTTTTACTTCTCTCCCCTCAATGTTTCAGTTATTTGATATCATAATTTACATCCTTTAATTTTGACAGGTTTTTACAGATATACTTGTTTTTGTGTTTGTACTTCCTATTTTTCTTACTCTTACTTATGGTTTTCGTTTTCCACTCATAGATTCCCTTTAACATTTCTTATAGGGCTGGTTTAGTGATCGTGAGTTCATTTAACATTTTTTGGGGAAACTCTCTCTCTCCCTCTATTCTGAATGATAGTTAGAATATTCTTAGCTGTAGGTTTTTCCCTTTAAGCACTTTGGATATTTCATGCCACTCTCTTCTGGCCTACAAAATTTCTGCTGAAAATCAGCTGATAGCCTTATGGGATTTCCTTTGTATTTAACTGTCTTCTTTTCCCCTGTAACCCTTCAAATTCTTTATTACTATTTTTTGCCATTTTAATTACTATGTGCCTCTTTGCGTATCTCCTTGGATTGATTTTATTGGGGGCTCTGGATCTGGATTTCTGTTTCCCTCCCTGGATTTGGGAAGTTATCAGCTTTTATTTCTTCAAATAAATTTTCTGCTCCCTTTTCTCTTCTCTTCTGGGATAACTAATGAGAATGTTATTATGCTTGATGGTGTTACTGAATTATCTTAGGCTATTTTAATTTTTTATTATTTTTTTCCTTTCTCCTGTTCAGCTTGATTGCTTTCCATTACTCTGTCCTCCAGGTTGCAGATCTGTTCTTCTGCTTCCTCTGCTGAACTATTTTCCATGTATTGTATTTTTAATTTCAGTTATTGAGTTCTTCATCTCTGATTAGTTCTTTTTTATGTTTTTTTAATCTCTTTATTGAGGTCTTTTATCTCTTTGTTGAGGTCTTTGTTGTTTATCCCTCACTGAGGTCCTACACTCTTTCCTCAAGTCCATTGACTATGACCATTACTTTAAATTCTCTATCAGGCATATTACTTATCTTTATTTTGCCTTCCTCCCTAACTTCCTCATATCTGGAATCCAGAATTCAAAGGTTATTGGCAATTAGGCAGAGTTTATAATTTTCATTAAAATGTTTGTTTACCCATTTGTTGAAAGCTACTTTCAGAAATGTGAGCTTTTTACAAAAGGAAGTTAATTCTGAAGCTCACTTATTTTATGATTCCAGGTTTGAACTGAATGCACTTACATGGTGAGAATGTGAAATGACAGGTAGCACCTTCTGGGGAGACATGCTATGTTCTGTCCCTCCTCACCCCTACCCCTAATTATGAATATAACAAGTCTCTCCTGTAAATATATATGACAAGCAAAGACACAGCCTCTTCTAGGCTTTGACTCTGAGAATTTCTCCAGCAGTGGATGCATTTCTTCAGCTAGGGGACACAGCTGAGGGAGCAGCAGCTCATTCAAGGGGAACAAGCTCTCCTGCTGTAATGGGTCTGGAATGCAGGCATGGGATCTGTCAAAGGAGCTTCTCTCATCTTCATATTGACAGCTTGTGCTCACTCCATGACATATGGGTGTTGCAGAAACATGACCTGGAACTGATACGTTCTGGCAGAAACAAGCTGGGAGATTTTAGGCTCTTTCTCTCTGCCTTTTTTCTCTTCCATGATGGTACTGAATTGTTGAAGTAGGAGGGGGCTGTTAGAGAGGGTTTCCAGCCCCATCATCAAAGCCAGCTCTGTGGCCCACTAAATCCATGTGGAGGCCATTCCTGGGATTCTTGGAAGATGACACTGTTATCTGCATATGGAATTGTACTGTACATTCAATAAAATTCTAAGATGGGATATCTGTAAAATAGGGACTAAAAGAATAGAATAAACAAAGCCAACTTTTAGACAGGATAACAAGAAAGTAATACAGAAAAGGGATTTCATGACCTGGTTTTTCAGTTCAATATACACAATCAATTTTGATGTTAGAATATAAAAAGTCTATTATGATCAGGCTTGATTGCCTATGTAAATAAAACTAAACTCTTTCTGTGTAAAAATTCTTTAAAATTCTGTAAAAAAAAACTCTGTGCTTTAAAATTTATTTTTTGGAAGGAGGAGAAATGAAACTTTGCTTTTGAAAATTCTACCCAAGTCATTAAGCATATGTTAACACATTTATTCAACAAATATTAAATAATATTTACTCTGTGTTAGGTACTAGGGATGCAGTGGTGTACAGGAGAAGGATGATTCCCCCAAGGCTTATCTTTATCAAAGGCAGAGACTGATAAAAACAAGTACCCAAATAAAATAATTTATAAAATCTGATAAACATATGAATGAAACCAGAGAGAGGCTGAAAAAGAGAATATAAATGAGGAGTAAAGGATTTCTTTTTTTTTAATTAATTAATTTTTAATTAACATATAATGTATTATTTGTTTCAGGTCTGTGATTCATCAGTCTTACACAATTCACAGCACTCACCATAGCATATACCCTCCCCAGTGTCCATCACCCAGCCACCCCATCCTTCTCACCTTCCCTCCACTCCAGCAACCCTCAGTTTGTTTCCTGAGGTTAAGAGTCTCATGGTTTGTCCCTCTCTGGTTTTGTCTTGTTTCATTTTTCCCTCCCTTCCCCTATGATCCTCTGTCTTGTTTCTCAAATTTCACATATCAGTGAGATCATATAATAATTGTCTTTCTCTGACTTATTTTGTTTGGCATAATACCCTCTAGTTCCATCCATGTCATTGCAAATGGCAAGATTTCATTTTTTGATGGCTGCATAGTATTCCATTGTATATATAACACATCTTCTTTATCCATTCATCTGTTGATGGACATCTAGGCTCTTTCCATAGTTTGGCTATTGTGGACATTGCTGCTATAAACATTGGGGTGCATGTGCCCCTTCAGATCACTACATTTGTATCTTTGGGGTAAATACCCAGTAGTACAATTGCTGGGTCATAGGGTAGCTCTATTTTCAACTTTTTGAGGAACCTCCATACTGTTTTCCAGAGTGGCTGCACCAGCTTGCATTCCCACCAACAGTGTAGGAGGGTTCCCCTTTTGGAGTAAGGGATTTCTTAAGTGGATGTTTAAGGTGAGATTCAAAGAATGTGAATGGGATAGTCATGTGAGGAATGGGGGATGAGCATCTCAGGTAGGGGGAAAAGTAAATTCAAAGGCCCTCTCAAGATTTGTTCAAAGAACTGAAAGAAAACCAGTGTGGTAGAAGTTAAGGGTGAGAAGGATAAAGAGGGTTGGAGAAATGATCAAGGGCAGAACAGGTAGGGTGTAGTAAGGAATTTGGATTTTGTTAAGTGTGATAGGAGGCCCATAAAGAGTTTTAGCAGGGAAGAGACATAATCCAGTACACACACACACACACACGTTTTTAAAACAATCTCAATCTTAAAATATAGCTCTTCCTCCAGAACCATTTGAGAATAAGTTGCAGTATGATACCCTGTGTTTATTATTTATTGCTGTGTAACAAATTATCCCACAATTGAGTGCCTTAAAACAGCCTTTTAATCTCAAAGTTTCTGTAGGCCAGAATCTGGGCATGGTTTAGCTCTGTCTCATGGATCCTCTGTCTCATAGTCTTTCATGGGCTGTAAACAAAGTGTTGACAGGGGCAGCAGTCTTATCTGAACACTTGACTGTAGCAACACTTCCAAGCTTGCTCAAGTGGTTGTTGGCAGGATTTGCTTCCTCATAGGTTACTGACCCAAGGCCTTGCTGAGGACTCAGTTCCTCACAGGCTTCCTCACAGGTGTCCCTCAGCCCTTTGCCATGTAGCCCTCTCCATAGGGCAGCTCACAACTTGGCGGCTGACCTGTCTCAGGGTGAGTGAGCAAGAAAAGGAGAAAGAGCAGCCACGTTGGAAGACACAGTCTTGCTGTGACCTAATCTATTAAGTGCTATGCTATCACTTCTGTTGTTTTCTAATAGCTAGAAGTGAATCACTGGGCGTAAATACACTCAATGGGAGGAGATTGGGCATGGCTATCAAGAGGTGGGTATCATGGGGACCATCTTAGAGACTACCTACCACATGACCCATCACCCCAAGCACTTTACAAGAAGGATGTTCTACTAACCACAATGCAATCACCAAAATTAGGAAATCAAATTGACACTAACCTCAGACCCTATTCAAGTTTTGCCAGCCATTGTAGTAATGTCCTTTATGGCAAAAGGATCTAGTCCAGAATCATGACTTTTCTTTTGGTTGTCATGTCACTTTAGTTCCCTTCAATCTGCTTGCTTCCTCAGTACTGTCTTGACAGTCATGGTCTTGACATTTTTGAAGATTGCAGGCTACTTTGCAGACAGTCTCTCGGTTTGGGGTTTTATGATGTTACCTTATGGTTGGATTCCAGTTATGTATCTTTGGCAGGAATATCATAGAAGTGATGCATTGTATTCTATCAGGTGGCACATGGTTTTGATCAACCCATTCATTGCTGGTGATTTTAACTTTAATCCCCTGATTAAGGTGATGTCAGCTAGGCTTCTCGACTATAAAATTACCTTTCTCCCTCCCTTGTAATTAATAAATATTTTGTGGAGAGGTGCTTTCCAGCTTTCCCATTCCCAGTGAAACATTCAATTTATTCATTTATTGATTTGTATCAGTATACACTAGTCAGCATAGATTTCCATCTTATTACTATCACTATTAGTTTTGATGCTAGATAGTTTCAGATTTGACCCACGGGAGCCCTTTCAAGCTAGCTTCTGTGTTTGTTTGTTTGTTTGTTTTTTTGACATGTCCCCATCATTTTTGAACACTTCCTTAGTTCCTGACACAAAACATGATCCAGGCTCTTGCACTTCCCCTACCCCAGCCTTGGGATCATCCATTTCACTAAGGAGTCCTGGTTCCTTTTAGTGGAGAATGGTATTTAGAAACCAAGATATGTGCATATTGCTACTGGGGTGTTACAGATCCCAGGCTTTCTCAAAGGACAGAGCTAGGGAGGTATAAAGGTATACCTGTATACATGTGTGTATACATGTGTGTTTACACACATTTATATTTATGTTTATTTTTATGTCTATTGATGTATATAGGGAATTGTGAATTCACACTGTTATCTCTAGTTCCAATTCAACACTACAAGGCAAATTCTATTTTTCTACTTTTCTGTATTTGTAGCCCCTTCTCCCACAGTGAGAAACCTGACTTCCATTATACTTAGTATATTTACTTGTTTCATCAGTGTCCCTGTATGCAATCAACCTCGAATTTCTACTACCAAACCCTGCTCCCCTGCTTCACAGTATGGATGATCTCCTGACCCTACTCAGACTTCAACAGCCATGCTGGGCTATTACCATATCCATCTCTCCTGTGTGGATATCCTTCTCACCCATCCAGGCTTAGGCAATATGTACCATGCAATCCCCTAATGTGGATGTCCTCCTCAGCCCTGCTTAGATTTTGATCCCTAGTTCTGGGCCATTGTGGTTAATGCCCCACTACATAGATGCCTCTCTTGTCAGCACCAATGAATGGCTTTTGGGCTGAATTGGGTTTTTTTTTTTCCTCCAGTTTTATTAAGACATAATTGACAGATGGCACTGTATAAGTCTAAGATGTACAATATAACTTAACATATATATTGTGAAATGATTATCACAATAAATTTAGTTAACATCCATTATTTCATGTGGATACAAAAAAAAAAAAAAACAAATTTTTTTCCTTGCAGCAAGAACTCTCCTAAAAACATTCAAATATACCATATAACAGTGTTAACCATGGTTGTCATGTTGTACATTCACCCCCAATATTTATTTATCTTATAACTGGAACTTTGTACCTTTTGACCACCTTCATCCAAATCCTTCATTCCCTACCCTTTGCCTTTGGTAAACACAAATCTGATTTTTTCTTTTTCTATGAGTTGTTGTTTTGTTTTGTTTTGTTTTTTAGATTCCACATATAAGTGAGATCATCCAGTAGTCATCTTTCTCTAACTTTATTTCACTTAGTGTACTGCCTTCAAATTCCATCCACATTGTCACAAATGGCAGGATTTCCTTTTTTATGGCTGAATTATACCCAAAGAGCTAAATTGTTGAGGAAGGGTAGGAAAGCAAAATAGAAAAGAAGAAGAACCACAATATATTTTAAGCCAGTATCTCTTAATTGTTTTATGGAGCATGGATGAGAGAAGGCAGGAATTGGAGCAAGGAGACGAGTTGAAAGGCTACTTGACAATGTCAGCCGAGAGATGATGGTGGATGACTTAAGGAGCTGGTAGTGGAGTGGAAAAAAAAAAAAAACATTTGGGAAGTTGGAATCACTCTCTCTTGGATGACAGTGGGAGGAGCTGGAAAGGTAGAAATCTAGGAGTCTTAAGCAACTGATTGAAATACGATGCCCTCTACTAAGATAGGAAGGAATTGGGTTTGAGGGTATAGTGTGCTGAGAAGAATCAATCATTATTTTTCAAACATGTCAAGCTTGAGGTATATGTGAGACATTTAAGAGGAGATGTTAAGTAGGTACATGGATATAGGAGTGAACTAAATGCAGAAGCCTAGGCTGACAATATAAATTTGGGAGACAAGAACATAGAGAAGGAGTTGAGAAAGGGAGAGTATCCAGGACTGACCCTCAGAAACTCCAACAATCAAATGCCAGGAAGAAGAGACAGACCTAGCAATAGAGTTTGAAAAGGAGAGGCAGTGGGTAAGAGAAAAAACAGAAAAACAAACGTGCTACTACAGAACTAAGAGAGGAGCATGCTTTAAGAGGGCAGGAATAATGGATTATATCAACTATGTTGAGAAGAAAAACATGAGAATTGAAGCGTCCATTGGCTTTGGCTATGAGGAAGTCGTTGGTGATTTTGACAATGTCACATTCAGTGGAATGGCTGGGGAAGAAATCAGATGGTAGTGGATTAAGTAGTTAAGGAGATAAAAGGACATATAAATGTGGCAGGAGACAAGGCTTTTGAGAAGTTTGCTCTGAATGACAGGAAAGATAGCATCGCTGGAAGAGTGTTTGGGGTTGAGAAGGAATCATTTTAAGATGGGCAATATTGGAATCTGTGTGCTGAAGGCAGTAATCTCAGAGGAAGACTGATGAGGCAGAGCCAAGGGGAAAAACCTAAACAGAGAAATTCTTTTTTTTTTTTTAAAGATTTTATTTATTTATTTGAGAGAGAATGAGATAGAGAAAGAGAGCATGAGAGGGGGGAGGGTAAGAGGGAGAAGCAGACTCCCCGCTGAGCAGGGAGCCCGATGCGGGACTTGATCCCGGGACTCCAGGATCATGATCTGAGCCGAAGGCAGTCGCTTAACCAACTGAGCCACCCAGGCGCCCCTAAACAGAGAAATTCTTGAGACTGATGAGGGTTGTTGTCACAGGCCACGTGGAGGATTGGCTTTTGATATGACTGGTCTCAGTGGCAAGGGGGAAAAGAGAGATGATGGATTAACAGATCTATTTGTAGTGTAGTAAACCAGACATTTAAAAAAACATATATGCTGATATATTTTTTCTTCTCCGTCATCTGGGTTTTTCTTCCCTTGCCGACCTTCTACTACAAGGCTACATCACAAATCTTATTGCCCCGAGGAAGAAGTGGAGGGTGCTGCTTTGAATAAAGTGTGAAGAATAGGAGAAGGAAATGATGCGAGCAGAGTTCCTGCTGGGGGACAGGGAAGTAGGAAGGGAGGAGAGACTAGAGAGGAGAGGAGATGTGAAAGAAAGAATCCTCTTGAGGTCCAACCTGAGAGTATGTCATGTTGGAAAGTTCCAGATAGATTTGCAGGAAAAGAATCCAGACAGCTGGCATTTACTCTCCTGGGGGCTAGCCTGGGGTGGCTGAAATCCTCTCAAATAAGCCCTGCATTTTATTTGGCATCATGTCCAGCAAGGCGCAAGAGTGGCAGTGAAATCAAACTGAAAGAGATGCATGAGAGCTGCCTCACAGAACCTCTCCACCAACACAAACCCACTCCTGGGGGTGGGAGAAAGCAGCTGTTTCCAGCTCCCTGGAGGGATGGAGGTGTGAGAGGAACAGAGGTTCATAATGAGCCTGAGCTTGGGACAAGGAGCCTGTGGTGTGGCAGGAGATCAGGGCATCATCTGTGGACACGACAGGACAGCCAGGAGTTGATTAGAATGAGCCAACCCCTAGCCAGGATTGGTGAAGGCTCCAAGGACAGTGCATGGACCAGAAGCTTCTCTTTTATTGCTGTAAATGCATGTGAGATTTTGCTATGTCCAGATGCTTCCAGGGAGAGGAGAAAGACAACAGGAAATGGAAAACACCTTGAAAGATAGATTATTTATAGCAAAGAGTATATTTAACCAAAGCCTCTTTTAAATTGAAAGAAACTAAATTACTTTTAATAAATTAGTTTTCATTTTCCCCATGAAAATAGGAACACCAGAGAAAGATGAAGTCAATGAGAGAAAATTAAATTTACCATTTCCCCAAACATGGGCTGCTGTGTCTTTCTGGACAGGGATTTGGTAGGTTTGTTGGTGTGAAGATGAGAGAGGTTGCATCACGTGGCTTTCATTGTGCCTATGAAATGTGAAGTGAGTGTTGGTTGAGAGTGGGAGTTAAGAAAGAGATTTGGGAATTTGAGAAAAGAAGAGAAATTAAAAAATTGTCTCAGGGGGATTCCAAATGCACATTAGTGTCTTAAAATCTCTAAAAAGACTTGTTTTAGAAAAAAGACCCTTGTTCAAATTTACATACAAGCTAGGACAGATCCAGTTTTGGTGGATCCTGAAGCTTATACAATTTGAAGACCCTTTTAAGAAAAAAAATACAAGAGGCACCTGGGTGGCTCAGTCGGTTAAGAGGCTGCCTTTGGCTCAGGTCATGATCCCAGGAATTGAGTCCTGCATCAGGCTCCTTGCTCAACAGGGAGCCTGCTTCTCCCTCTGCCTGCTGCTGCTCCCCCTGTTCCTGTGCTCTCTCTCTGATAATCAATCAATCAATCAATCAATCTTTTAAAAAAAAATACAAAATCCAGAACGGATTGGAAGGAACTCATGGAAGCAAAGGTCTCTGAAGCTCCAGCTTATCAGCTCTACAGTAAATCCACCTCTATCTATGCATTGAATGACCATTTTTGGTCATGAGAAGACTTCTTTTGCTCCCAAACCTACTAATGATGCCCAGAATAGGCTACTTAACATGCGGGTGGGATGTGCTGACAGACTGTTGTAGCTTCTCCAACTTGCCTTCCTTCTCTCATCTCTCACCTCTCTCACCTCAAACATAAATACAATTGATCCTTGAACAACATGAGAGTTAGGGGTGCCGACCCCTCACACAGTTGAAAATCCATATGTAACTTTTGACTTCCCTAAAACTTAACTACTAATAGCCTACTGTTAACCAGAAGCCTTACTGGTAATATACACAGTCTTGATTAACATCTATTTTTGTATGTTGTATGTATTATATATGGTGTTCTTACAATAAAGTAAGCTGGAGAAAAGAGAATGTTATTAGGAAAAATCGTAAGGAAGAGAAAATACATTTACAGTACTGTATTTATTGAAAAAAATCTGCTTATAAGTGGACCTGTGTAGTTCAAACCTGTGGTGCTCAAGGACCAGCTGTACATCATTCCACAGCTGCTTGTTATTTTCCTAAGAATACCAGTGTCACACCCACACCATATCTCTCTACAGCTTAACTTCCAGCCTCTCTAGATGGGTGCCTTTCAAACTTCTTATACCACAGCCCATAACAAGAAATATATTTTATATTGCAATCCAATACTCACATATATCCTGAGAAAACTTTCACAAAATACATCTTAATTTTTTATGTGCAATGTACTGTAATATTTTCTAGCTGATGTCTTGCATATTTAAAAATAATTCTAGCTGGGGGACACCCTGGGTGGCTCAGTCAGTTAAGTGTCCGACTCTTGGTTTTGGCTTAGGTCATGATCTCTGGGTCATAGGATCAGCCCCGAGCTGGGCTCTGCACTCAGCGTGGAGTCTGCTGGAGATTATCTCCCTCTGCTCCTCCCTCTGCTTGCGCTCTCTCTCTCTCTCAAATAAATAAATGAAGTCTTAAAAAAAAAATTCTGGTTGGGCCACTCTAAAATGATTCTTACAGCCAGCAGATTGAGAAACACTCTCTGGCTGGTACTGTACCTCTAATGCCTTTCTTTGCTATGTGGCTCCCTCACTGTGGATTACCCTTAACCTCTGCTATGATTTTGGAGATCATTTTCATCCCTCCCTCCAGTTTAAAATAAAATTTTACAAACTTTTATATAAAGCCATCCATTTAATCCTCGGTGCTCTCATGGATTTTGCATCCATATTGGTATGGCATACATTTTATTCTGCTTTTGATTATACTTAATTATTTAAAATTCAGTGCTCTTTACTTGATTGTGAAGTCCTTCAGGGCAAGATTATATCTGATTCTGGCATGGCCATTTCTATGACTCCTATAGCATCTAGCTCCTAGTACCTTGCAAATTTGTGAAGTTGGAAAAAATAATAGTGGCTCACAGGGTTGTTATGAGGATTAGATGAGAGAATACATTTCAGAACTAATGGTATGAGTAATACCTCCGATACCTGTTTTATAGCTGAAATAACTGGCTTACGGTCACACAGGTTGTAATCGGTATAGCCAGGACACAAGCCCACATTCCCAGCCACCAAGCTTAACAAAAAGGTATTGAATCAAAACCAAATGAATGATTTGGCAGAAACTATAGATTATCTGTAATGGCCTTTTTGCCTAGGGATAATTTCATTCATCATTCTGCTATTAGCTTGCTATTTAATCTGCTGTTTTATTTTTCTGTGTGAGTGGCTGTGACTATATGATTAAAAATCACCAGATCAGGAAAATGAATTTACTGTCTTTAGTAGTCTTAATGACCACATCAGATTAACTGCAAGACTGATTCAACTATGCACAAATTAGATATTAAGATAGATGAAAATAATCCAATTTGACCAAAAAATGATTTTGAGACTGCATAGATCAAACTAATTTTCTTCCTTTGTGCAATTCAGCTCAATTCAAACCTTCAAATATACAATGCAAAGCACCGCAGGGGATAGCAGGAAAATAAGCATCATCCCCTGTTGCCAAGGAGTTCACAGTCCAGTAGGGCTGGGGGTGGAAGGAATAGGATGTCTATATAAATAACCCTAATATAAGACAGAGTAAGATCTGCTTTGTGAGGTTTCAATGAATCCTGAGGTCCCAAGGAGGAATGGATTGTTTCCCCAGTGAGACAATTGTGGAGTGGAAGAGACGTCTTGAAAGATGAGATGGACAAGTGTGATTCTGGTTCTCAAAATGAAGAAGATGTGGGATTTTCCTCACTGAAGACCAGTAGAAATTTCATAGATCTTTAAGTAAAATTCTAGGATTACCTATTAACAGGGTGGGGAGAGCTGATATATAAAAGGAACGAGGGGATTACTAAATAGCATTGAAGAAGTCATATCAAACTAATCTGTTTTTCAGGGTGAGGGGTCATGGTTATTAAACTGGCACAAATGAGAAAAGAGATATATATGGAACAGCCAAATTTCAAGGATAGCCTTGGGGACAAAACAGAAGAAAAATGAGGTACATTAAAATTGATGAATTGAACATTTGTATCCAAAGGATGCTGATTAATAGATAGATGCTACCCTGAAGGGCACTCTTTAGTGTCTTTTCATAGGCCTCTAACTTTAACACTGTTTGATTCATATTTAATCAGAAACATGAATAAAGATATAGAAGACATGTTCATTAATCTGCAGATGAACCAGAGCTGGGAAGAATGGCAAACAAACAGTGACAAAATCAGGATCTAAAACAATCTTCATTAGGTTGAAATGATGGCTCAAATCTACCAAGATAAAGCTCAGTCATCTTGATCTTGGTCCAAAAATCTAACAGCACATGAAAAAGATGGTAGAGATGTGACTTAGTAGCAGCAAAACAAGCTTCTAACTTTAATTAGTTGGCTGTGATGGACCGGTGAAATGGTCACTACCACCACCACCATCACCATTAGCACCACCATTACTACTACTACCATCGCCACCACCACCACTGTCACTCCCACCACCATGACCACCACCACAATCACTACTACCACCACCACCACCATTATCACTACCACTACCACCACCAGCACCATCACCACCACCAGCACCACCACTACCACCTCTATCCCCATCACCACCATCACTACAACCACCACCACCATCATCACCACCACCATCACTACCACCACCATTATCACTTCTACCACCA
>NW_023270377.1:78856012-78883865 GCF_011800145.1 Mirounga leonina | reverse complement strand
CACCATCACTACCACCACCATTATCACTTCTACCACCACCACCATCATCACCACCACCATCACTACCACCACCAGCACCACTAACACTGCCACCATCATCACCATCATTATCATCACCACCACCACCATCACTGCCACCACCACTACCAACTTCACCACTATCACTAGCACCACCAGCACCATCACTACTAACCACCATCACCACCATCACCATCAGCACCACCATTACTACTACTACCATCGCCACTACCACCACTGTCACTCCCACCACCACCACCATTATCATTATCACTACCACTACCACCACCATCATCACCACCATCACTACCACCATCACCCCACTGCTACCACCATCACCAACATCATCACTACCATTACAACAACTTAATGAGCTGTGTTCATGGAAAGAATTTCTCTGGAGGAGAGGGGGTAGTTCCACCAATCACATCATAATGAAAGCAATGTGTATAGTTCTCTGTGCCATATGCACAATCTGGAGAATGTTCAGGGGGAGAGCAACTCTATGGGAGAAAAAAAACAAAAAAAAAATGTTATATTCAGAAAATTTTAAGGCCCTGGAGTTGATTAGACTGAAGTAGAGAAGTAGCAGGAATATGATAAAAGTTTCCAAATAGTCCAAGGGCTGTCATATGGAAAAAGCAGTTTAACTTTTTTTTATAGAGCTTCAAAAGGCAGAACTAGAATCAGTAATGTTAATTATAGGAATATAGATTTCAGCTTATTAAAGAATTTTCACATAGCTAGAGTTGTTTAAAAATGGAAAGCGTGGCTCCTGCCGTTTCTTATTGCCAGCATGTTCAAGGATGGGCTGATTACTCCTTGGGGGTTTGGCCTAGGGGTTCAAGTATCAGATAGGTAGTTTGAGTTTGGCATTTTTAATTCCTGGACTGACATCACTGAATATGGTGGAAATGGGGCGGGGCGGGGGCGGGTACAGATGAGAGGCTGATGAGACAATCTCACAATTAGATGGTGGGAGCACCAGAGGAGACTGTTGAGGAGCAGAGACCATGGAATGATCATCTGGAGGTGGCTGTAAGGAATTTGCTGACCCCTGTTCAGGTCTTGGTAACGGGGTATAGGATGGGAGAAAGGAAAAAGTGGTACCACTGGGGAGACACCCCCCACTGTTATGGAGGATAAAGGGAAAGGCATGTTTTAGTAGGAAATATATGTGGAGAAAAGTTTGATAAGCCCAGAGACTGCAATAGAATGGAGACACAGGAAGTAGCTTGAGAGAGTGTGGGCAGATCTGAAGTGGGGGTGTTGTCTGAATTGGAAAGCCTGAGTGTCCTGGAGCAAGTAGCAGACAAGTTTTGAACGAGGACAGCAGTGGTAGGTAGTGAGGATCAAGAAAGTAGGGGTTGGGGGCGCCTGGGTGGCACAGTCAGTTAAGCCTCCGAATCTTGGTTTCAGCTCAGATCCTGATCTCAGCGTCCTGAGATTGGGCCCTGCATCAGGCTCTTCCGAGATTCTCTCTTTCTCTCCCTCTCCCTCTACTCCTCCTCCTGCTTGCACTCTCTGTCTCAAATGAATAAATAAAATTTTTAGGAAAAAAAAAAACAAGCAGAGGTTGGAAGTTCTATTGAGTGTCATGCAGGCAAGTAGAGCAGGAGTGTTGAGAGGCAGGATTTGGTTACTGTAGAGGATTCTAGGACCCACCTCCCCATTCCCACCTCCCCCCGCCCCCCAGTCTCCACACAACAGGAAGGCGGGCACCACTCTGTACCAAATTGCAGAGTGTCCTGAACCCCACGTCTGTGTAACTACTGGAACAGAAACCGAACTTCGGTCCCCCACCCCCTTCTCTTACCCAATTCATATTTGTTCTGCAGGAACTTGCCATTCCTGGAGGGTTGGTTCCCAGGGCGGATTGCCTTCAGCCAATCCCCACCTGTCCCTTTCCCAATCGACTTCAAACAGACACAGACTCCATAATCTTCAATTCTGGACCTAAGGCAAATTTCGATGCCTGAAGCACAGATGCTGAGGCAAGAACTCACAAGTAAACAGGATTTTTTTTTTTCTTTTCAAATCCTGAGAAATTCTGCCCTAGTGATAGTTGGATTTAATAGCAGGGGGAGGATATTTGTATACCATTTCTCTTAGAAGGGTCTCTAAACACTTTAACATAGATGTGGTCTTCACAAAGTCCCTGTGCAATGTATGACTTTGCAAAATAGCCGCAAGCATGCTGGAAAGCATTTAGATGCATTTAAAGAGAAGGTATTGATTCTTCTTGGCCATAGGGTAGAATTTTCCTGCTTGGCTAAATAGCCACATTTTGTGTGTCGTGGAATCTGAAATAAGATTACTCTGCGTATGACTGTGTAACGTAGTTATCTTAGGCTTCAATACATTTTCTTTAAAACACTATTTTTCTAGACGGCTCCCATCGTTCCCGTGGCCCCAAAGAGTCAAGTTTAGAAGTATAAAAAGATTGTATGAAGACTTTTTTGTCATTTTAATTTGTTTTCAAAAGTTGTTGACATAAACCGTTCACAACGGTATTCTGTTCTATATACTGGGCAGGCAGGAGCACCACATTGGCCGTTAGGAAAAAGTATTTTTCCTAATGTTATCTCGCCTCTGGCAGAGGAAGGGCAATACAAAAGCCTCCTTCCTGTGTGTCTCTTCTGCCTGTGTACCTTTCAGTGAAAGCAGATCCTCTTCTCCTGTGATCCCGAGTGTAATAGGTGCAGATGGTACATCCTCTCGCCATTACTGTATGTTCACTGCCTGGCCTTGTGTTTGGCATACAGGTGGCCCCACGTCATATTTTTATTTATGTTGAGGGCTGTACTAGATCAGGTTCTACCCAGAGGAGCATCTTGATTAATCATGAAACCATTTCCGTTGTTAGATTTGTAGGAAAACTAGACTCCTCCCAAGAGTCCAGTGTGAGAGAAAGGAAATCTGTCCTCTTACTTATTCAGAATTAGAGAGGTCTGAGTTGGAATAAAGCCTAATAAACACTGTTCCACAGAAAGTGGCTTTGCTGGCCGAGACTTTGAATCATCTTGCGGCTGCCAGGGACCACGAAGCTGTATATATGGAAAGAGCCTAATAAGATGGATACAGGGGAGCAGAAAATCTGATTTGACAGACAAGTCTTTCTAATCAGACAATAACCACATACGCTGAACATAAACCTGCTGTTCTCAGATGACTGCAGTCCTTCCCCCTGAGCTTTCTTTTTTTCCCCCACTTAAACTTCATCCATTTTCTTTCTCTCTTGCAATATCCTGGTCTTAGGTTTCTAACAAAGTTGCCCTGTGGTAATTGTGATTTTGTTACAAGATGCAAATGCAATCCTGGCTGCGTGCAGGGCTAAAAAGAACATCTGTGTAAATATGCTCAGATTTGTAATCGCATCCCACCTCCAGCCTACAACCTTTGATAGGATTAGCTGAAAGACTAGTACCCAGGTCAGTTTGCACTGACTAAAATCCATATGAGCCCCTCGTGGGTTAATCAGACCATCATAATCAGGTTGCCAAGCATGAGAGGTGTGTTCTTTGGAGAGCACTGTGGAGTGAGTGTTCTCTTTGTGCAGAGGGTACAGGAACCACAGGCGAACTTCATGTCTTTCATCACTGGATCATTTTCAGAAATGAACCAAATGCAAAATGATCCAGAAAAGCTGGGAACTAAGCCAAGCAGGACCACAGCCAGGGATGGGGAAGTGCCTAGCGTTCTGGTAAGTGCAGGAAGCCTCTAGCTGAGGCAAAGCTATTTACCAGTCTTCTCCACCCAGAAGGGGTAGGGACAGGCTCGCCACCCCCAGGGAGTTCTTTTCACACACACCCCTACTCCTTGCTTAGTGCATCTTCCACCGCAAAGGGCAAACAGGACATACTGCTTTCCTGGCAATTGAGAGCACTTGGGTCACAAATATCTTAATGACTTGTCGGGCCTCTGTCAACACCCAGCAAGTAAGAACCAGTGCCATGATCCAATATATCAATGCCCCCCCCCCAATATTAATTGCAGTATCAATTAACTGAGAGCCAACAAGGACCAAGTTCTGGGTGACCTGGGCAACTGTCCATTCTCTCAGAATGTACAGACATGCTGATTGCAGGGCATGTGTGCTGAGCTGCCCACCCAGGTCTGGTCTGTAGGGCTCGGTAGAGAGCTGGCTAGAGCTGCCAGCATGACTGATGACTCCTGCCGTCGCCATGACTATTCTGACTGAACTCTCTGGAAGGGGATTTGCCTGTGATTTTGGCCTCTTGGTTGAAGTCTTGTTTGCAGGGCAGATTCAGCTTTATGGGACTTGAAGCTTATACAATTTCGAGGATTCTCTTTAAGAAAAAGAATACAAAATCTGGTACAGGAGTTTCTAATAAAATTCAACACACACCTACTCTTTAAGCTAGCAATTTCACTCCTAGGTATAAACCCAAGAGAAGGTTAGCATATGTCCATAAAAAGATAAGCACAAGAATATTCATAGAAGCTTTCTTCATAATAGCCCCAAACTGGAAACAACCCTAACGTCCATCAAAAGAGGTACATCATATTTCAGAATATTTCTCAGCAGTAAAAAAGAATGAGCTGCTGGTACATGTAATAATATGGATGAATTTTGTGTACATTATATAAGCAAAAGAAGCCAGACAAATGATTCCATTTATATGATGTTCTAGAATAGGCAAAGTTAATCTATGGCACTATTAGAATGATAAATTTTTAAAATTTTTGAACTCTGGTAGGAGTGCAAAATGGAACAGGCACTTTGGAAAACAGTTTTGACAGTTTCTTATAAAGTTAAACACACCCTTCCCACACAGCTCAGTGATCCCACTCCTTGTTATTTACCCAAGTGAGATGAAAACTCTGTTCGCATAAAACCCTGTACATGAATAAATGTTTAGTGTGGTTTTATTCATAATAGCCCCAAACTGAAAACAAGCCAAATGTCCTTCAGCTGGGGAATGGATGAGCGAACGGTGATATGCCCACATAATGGAATATAATCCAGCAATGAGAAGGGAGCGAATTACTGCTGCACACCACAGTGTGGGGCAAGTTGACATGCTCTGTGATCATGAAAGGAACCACATCCAAAAGGCTGCAGACATTCTCTATGGTTCCATTTATGTTACCTTCTAGAGAAAACAGATCAATGGCTGCAAGGGGCTGAGGGTACAGGGAGGGGCTGGCTACAAGGGGAAATTTCCATGGGGTAAATTTGGGGAGGAGATGGAAATATTTTATATCTTGATTATGATGGTGGTTATACAACTCTGTTCATTTATCAAAAACTCTCAGAATTATGGCCTTGACTTTCTGGATATTTCTCCTTCAGCAGAAGCTGTAAATGTTATAGAAACCAGGAGAGAAACAATGAGCCAGGGGTGGGGGGGGACATCAACGAATTAGACACAGGGAAATATCCATCAGGAGACTTAGCCATGAGCATCCACATGGCACTCCTTCCTATCTCTTAAAATCAGATTCTCAAGGCTGACAATACTAAGTAAGTGTCCTTTTCTCTAAAAAATTTTACCTCATGACTTGGTAACCTGGACATCCACTTATTAGGTTATGGAAATTACCCTTTGGCTGAGAGACACCTGACTCTAAGGGAAGTAATTCCTTTTATTAGTCAGGTTAGACTAAGTTGAGGTAAGAAATAGACCAACACTCAGGGGCCCAACACAGTAGAAGTTAGCTGGGGCTCAGCCGATGACCACTTTGAACAAGAAGGGATTCCGTTAAGTGAGGTCTAGGTGTATGCCAGGAAAAAGGGAAAATGGATTTTGGTAGACAGCTAGCAGTCTCTTTCATACTCTGACACCATCCAAAATGGAAAATGATACCTTCAGCTATCACCTTAAATTTGGCGGCTATTCACATCTCTGTTTTTTACCAATGTTTTTGATAGGAGGATAAAGATTAGGGACAAAGAAAGTGAAAAACTGTCAGAGAAGGTTCTGTGGTGTAGGATCTTATAATTGTGGGCTTGAAAGAGGCTGATGAATTATTTGTGGGTTATGATGACATAGGTCTCTTTCTTCTCTGTGATTGTAAATAAGGGATAAGGGTTGTAAAATTATTGGTAAGGCTAAATTTTTATTTGATACAATATTTAATATGCAAATAACTATTAGGTATAGCTGCTTTTGAATTGACCTGTACTTAGATGTGGAATATTATGCAGCCATCAAAAGGAATGAGATCTTGCCATTTGCAATGACGTGGATGGAACTGGAGGGTATTATGTTGAGCGAAATAAGTCAAACAGAGAAAGACATGTATCATATGATCTCACTGATATGAGGAATTCTTAATCGCAGGAAACAAACTGAGGGTTGCTGGAGTGGGGGGTGGGGTGGGAGGGATGGGGTGACTGGGTGATAGACACTGGGGAGGGTATGTGCTCTGGTAAGCGCTGTGAATTGTGCAAGACTGTTGAATCTCAGATCTGTACCTATGAAACAAATAATGGAATATATGTTAAGGAAAAAAAAAAAAGAAGAAGAAGGTAGCGGGAGGGGGAGAATGAAGCAGGGGAAATCGGAGGGGTAGATGAACCATGAGAGACGATGGACTCTGAAAAACAAACTGAGGGTTCTAGAGGGGAGGGGGGTGGTAGGATGGGTTAGCCTGGTGGTGGGTATTGAGGAGGGCACATTCTGCATGGAGCACTGGGTGTTATGCACAAACAATGAATCATGGAACACTACATCTAAAACTAATGATGTAATAATGTATGGGGATTAACATAAGAATAAAACAAAACAAAACAAAACAAAACTTAGATGGCAGAATAGGATGAAATCTTCCAAACAGTAAGATGCTAATCAGTGAGAACTTTCTAAGCTTTGCACATGGTATTTTAAAATGTCAAATGCACTTCAGTATGAGCAAGGGGAAGGTAATGGCGTGGGGAAAAGTATTCCAAAGGAGTGATAGAGGCCAAAATACTCAGACATTGATTTGGAAGAATTTTAATAACAATTAGTGACAATATATAGTGAACAGGTACCGTTGTAACCAAAGAACAGCGAAATATAGGCCATCATGAGCAGGAGTAGTGGGAACAAAATATGGAATATTACCCTGTCTTTGCACCAAAATGTGGAAGTCCACAGCTAGAGTCCTGTGGGGAGTGCGGGCTGCAAACCACTGAGAAAGACATAATGCAGCCTGGGATGGCAGAGTTAAGGACAAGTAGGTGAGCAAGGAAAGAAAAATATAGCTCTGTTAACATAAACTGCAACAAAAGAAAGTACAAATCTTTAGTCATCAGAAGAAAGTGCTCAATAAATGCTTATTAAATAAATACATAAATTAACCAAGTCCTATCTGATATAGGACATAGATTTATTCACCGAATACCAGAAGTAGGTATAAAGAGATACACTTAGCACACTCACAAAAAAGAAAAACATACCGTACACAATAGTAAACCTAAGGAACTTATTTCCTTAAGAGGCAGAACATGAAAAAAATGGTAGGGCTGAGAATGTATAAATAAATTCATGGATAATATATCACTAATGTCTACTTTGGGAAACGAGGGATGCTTGAGGGTTATCTTTTGAGACTGCCACTAAAATGTAATGTAACTTGCGGAAAGTTCTCCAAACTATGCTTTTCTCTTTCTTTTTTTTTTTGTTTTATTTTATTTTTTTATTATGTTCATTTTTTTTTTTTTTTTTTTTTGCGAGAGAGAGAATGAGAGACAGAGAGCATGAGAGGGAGGAGGGTCAGAGGGAGAAGCAGACTGCCCGCCGAGCAGGGAGCCCGATGCGGGACTCGATCCCGGGACTCCAGGATCATGACCCGAGCCGAAGGCAGTCGCTTAACCGACTGAGCCACCCAGGCACCCCTTTTTATTATGTTCAATTAGCCAAATTATAATGTATCATTAGTTTTTGAGGTAGTGTTCAACGATTCATTAGTTGCGTATAACACCCAGTGCTCATCACCACACGTGCCCTCCTTACAAACCCTGCTTTTCTACAAGTTGTCCCTCGAGGTCACTGTCGGGAAGAGAATGATGGGCTAAGTGGCCTGTGGGCCTGACACGAAAACAGGCCGTTGTTTTCCTTCAGCATTCCTGGGTCGGTCCTGAGGCTGATCGAGGAACAACGCTCTGGGATTGATGACCACCCACCTAAAAAGACATCTATGATAATGGAGGGGTGGGGCCACTCAAGAATTGCCTGTGTGCCCATCTGTGTCACAAGACTGTCCCAGGAATAATCGTGATAGAGCTTCTCCAGGTGAGGGGTGTGGGGTAGAGATTAATTAACGTTCAGAACGTTGAGAGTGAAGGCCTTAGTTATTTTTGGCTGCTATGTCTTTCTGGAGTAGAAGGCTGAGTGAGGAAGGAAGCAGAAGGTGGAGAGAAAAGAGGAACAAAGGCACGTGGAGCCCCACCCCCCCCCCCCCCGCCCCAGTACATCCAGCTTTTGTGCCAGAGAGCTCGCCCCTCAGAGTAGTGTTGCCGTTTCCTACAAGCATAAAAATGCACGTGAGTGCCACCCCCCTCCCCCAAAGGAGCACACAAAACGGGAGAAGGTGTGTGTGGTGTCCTAGAGGAGCTGGAGTGCAAATGTGAGAACAAGAAAATCAACCCGATCTATCTGCACAGCTCTGCTGACATCCTTTGAAATCGGGTTTCCATTGAGATTTCCTCTTTGATCTCTCCATTGAAAAGTCTGGTCCCCACAATGCACAAATCCCCTCTGCTGGGATAGTGTGCCATTTCCAGGTCCTCTTCTGAGCACCTTGCCTCAGGACAAAGGTGGCAGCAATGGCTGCCAGCCAACTGACCCCAGGCCTTCCCAGCATGAGTGATGTTGTGTCACTTGAACATGAGCATCACTTGGATGCTATATCATGTGGACAAATGTGCTTTTCCTCTCTCTGCTCTGGGCTTAATTCTGTTTGTTCTCTGCCTTTCTCTCTGTGCACCTGTGTCTTTCTAAGCTTTGCACATGGTATTTTAAAATGCCTTTTCCCCCCTTCCCCTTCTGCCTGCCCTCTCTCTATTGCTTGCTCACACAGGACATTTTTTAGTCTACAAAATGTAGCAACACGTTTATTACACCTGGGTAACTCCACAAACAATCAAGAAAATGCTTTTCAGCATGATGAAGTGTCATGAACAATGAATGTGCAGCAAAATAAATTACTCGATAAATGAAGAAAAACATTTCACTAATGCAGAGTCCAGGAATATCTGAAGGTAACAATTTACTTCAATTACCAATGATTTGGGGGGGGGGAACTTCATAAGTCAAAACCTGATATTTACTAAGGGTTTCAGACTTACAGAGGGCAATTATTCAGCAGGTGGGCTTGTTAGGAGGGAGGTAGGTGGCCATCACTGAAGGCCTGCTCATCCTTTATATCAGGTACCGTTCTGTGACCCCAGGCTTGGGTTGATGCACCCTGAATTCTCATTACCCAGGTGCATAACTTTATCTTGCATTTAGCATATTTTTTGGGATTGCCATTTCATGCATGTGCACCCAGTCTGACCAGATTGCAAGCATCTTGAGGAGTAGGTAGGACTTCAGATGACTTGAACTCTGCATCCTGGGCACCTGGCACAAGGTCCTCAACATGGTGGACAACTAATACATGTTTGATGAATGAATGGATGGATGGATGGATGGATGGATGGATGAATAATTGATACTGACCCCCAAACCTTGACTGATCTCTGAGGTGGTAGAATGCAAAATCCAGTGTGTGGTTTCATGTCTCCTTCTGACCTGAGATGCAGGCCAGGCCAAGTGGTCTGCAAAATCAGTTACTTACCATGGATTGCCTTTTGATGGCCTCCAGGCCAACTTCACATAGGCTGGGCTCAGCAGCAACATTTTACCATGAGCTCATGCACCAGCATTAGAGCACTGTGTCACCTTCATGTCTGTTTGAATATCATCTTCACCACAAGGCCCCTCCAACACCCTATTTATAGTTGTCCCTATCCCAGGCAACCAGGACTCCTGATTCCTCTTACCCTGTTCTCCATCTTCTTCTGTGGCTCTTATCTTCTTCTACTGTACTGAGTAATTTATTTATTCATTCTGTTTGTTATTTGCAGTTGTATTACTCTATTTATATTACAGTACTCTATTTATTTATAATAAATATACAAAATTATTGTATTTGTATTACTGTAATTATATTGTACTAGAATGTAAGTCCCACTATGTGCTTGGCACATAGTAGGCACAAAACAAATGTGTGCTAAGTGAATGACTACTACCTTGTAGCACTGTATAAACTGTAGACTAAAGCGGTGGATTTTTTTGTGTGTGTCCTTTGGAAAAATAGACTTCCACTGAGATATCTGTGGCTGAAGGAAGCTGAAAGAGGGTAAATGGGCAGGGTTTAGGGGATCCTCCTTTGACAACTACTTTTCTCTCTTTTATATGTTGAAGTTTTATAAAATATTTCTTTTGAGAAAGAAGTACTATTGCCCTTAAGAAAACATGCTTCACTCAACTCTTCCCCACCAGGGAGGAAGCTGAGAGCTGAGAGTTTTTGTGCACTTGCTCTGTGCTGAATAGGGGAGGATCCATGGCATCTCCCAGCCCGAGGCACCATCCCTGTCTTCCATCAGGCAGATAGACTATGTGAAGCCCATCAGAGCCCAGGATCTGGCGAGACATAGGCCAGTCCTCTGGGGAGCCCCTCAGAAAAGTTGAGGTGTTAGACACACGTATGGACATCTTCCTTCCCATAGGTGAAGTGAAAGTGATAAATGCATAGAATTGAATACCATTCAGTCTTTAAAAAGAAGGAAATTCTGCCATATGTGACAACAGGGATGAAAGTTGGGGATATTATGTGAAGTGAAATAAGCCAAACACAGAAGAAAAAATATTGCATGATTTCACTTATATGAGGTAATCTAATATAGCCAAATTCACAGATTCGAGAGTGAAATGGTGGTTGCCAGGGGCTTGGAGAGGTAGAAAGGGGAAGCTACTAATCAGGAGGCATAAAGTTTCAGTTAAATAAGATGAGTAAGTTCTAGAGAGCTTATTATGCACTTAAATTTTTGTTAAGAGCGTAGCTCTCATGTTAAGTGTTCCTATCACAATGAGATAAATTTTTTTAAAGGAAATATGTTTGAAATCCACTGATTTATAGCAAAATATACATCTTTTTGCATGTATGGGTCTATAGACCAGCAACAATATTATTGCTTGGGAGCTTATTAGAAATGCAGACTCTTAGGCCCCATCCCAGACCTACTGAGTGAAAATCTGCATTTTTTTAAAAAAGATTTTATTTATTTATTTGAGAGAGAGAGAATGAGAGACCAAGAGCATGAGAGGGAGGAGGGTCAGGGGGAGAAGCAGACTCCCTGCCGAGCAGGGAGCCCGATGCGGGACTCGATCCCGGGACTCCAGGATCATGACCTGAGCCGAAGGCAGTCGCTTAACCAACTGAGCCACCCAGGCGCCCTGTGAAAATCTGCATTTTAACAAGACCCCCAGATGATTTGAAGCCATGTCAAAGGACTGTATTTTTGGTACTGTAGTTCCTCCCTTTTCCTAGAGTGCTATGAATGCAGTGGGTAGCTAGACTTGGCTTGGGCTGTCTTTCTTCAGGTAGACTTGGTAATGTATCAGACTGATGCCAAAGTTGGGTAGATGGAACAGGCAAAGAGGGGGGAAGCAGGGCATGTGCACACCTCACACTTGAGATTATTTGACTTGACTAGCTGACTGCATGCCCAGGACTGGATTATTTGGCTAAAGACAGAGTGAGGGCACAAGTAATTGAAATATACCATATCCCCTGAACTTAATTCCAGCCAATACTTCCAACCTGTTCCTATAATAAATCTTCTACCATTGCTGCTAGCAAGAGGTAAAATGAATGGAATTAAATTTCGGCTCCTTTCTCTGCTCCTTTGCCAGGTGGAATTACTAACAAGCGATGACGTATCTAGAAACTAGGCAACAGGAAAAAAAAAAAGAAAAAAGAGGACAAAAAGAGAAAGATAAGCAGAGGGCCTGTATAATCCAAAAACTTGAAAACCAATTTATGGCCTCTGAAAAAGGAAGAGCTGACTACACATGAACTTGAAAGCACACACACACCCTGAAAGTCAATCTTTATTAATTACACTTGGGAAAAGTTTAGGAAGGCAGCCTAGCTTTTACCCACAGTATAGTTTTAAGCTGCATGCTATCAAATAGGAAGATACTTTCATATTTCTTGAGCAATTGCAAGAGATCCTAAAAATTTCAGCACCATTTTATCTTTCCTGTATCTTAAGGTTGTGGTTCTCATCTTCCTATATGATTTTGATCATATCATTTAGCAGTACTGTAGGAAGGCACTTAGGTGGTTTAGCTTTGAAACTACCCATTAAGAGATGAATAAAAAGTCAACATTATCTACATCATTAGCTTATGTAATAAAAAGTGATTAAATACAGCTAGCTTTCAAATACATGTAAAATAGATCTAGCTGAAAGTATAAATTTTTATAATGTTTATGTTCTGCTTGGATTGAATTACCTTAAATAACAGAAAATCACCATCCTACCTCACTTGATAACCACCAACACTGAAGTCACCATTGGATTATGAAAATTTTGCAAGAAAGTTTGCTGATGCTATAATTTACATTGCCAGCATTGTTACACATCTCTTTGGAAAAATCCCCCAAAGCAGACCAGTTGTATCTTCAACAAATAGGAATTCGAGCATGTGTTTTTAGGCTGCTGGAAGTGGGAGTAGGGTGAATGAGAGAGGGAAAGATAAACTTATCATTTAAGAAAGACATATGTTTTTGTATCACCAAAAGATTTGGTGAGTCATAAGTGGGTGTTTTCCCTCTCTGATTTTAGTGACTGCCAGAAATTATGTGGAATTCCCCTCTTGTTTCCACATTCCTGGCATTCTTTGGAGGTTCTAGAGAGGGAAGACCCAGGGGACTGTGGGTTTGGAAACTCTACATCTGGAACACTCTCCAGGTGGCTGAGTCATACCTCATTACTGACTCCATTTGGAAGGCCACCAAGTCTCAGTTCCCTAATCATCATCAGGAACTCCTTTTAACATTTATTAACCATGTTCAACAAAAATCAGCATTGTTCACACCTCCTCATTCAAAAGTTGTGTCTAGATTTGTGTTTTTAAAATTTATTCCATTTACGGTACATTTTCACCATGGAATTATATTAAATTCTCACAACCAATAGTTTTCAGTTTTTATCCTCGTTGACCTCTTAGCATCATCCAAACCATCCATTCCTGTGGATCACCCCTTTCTCTTTGAAACACTCTTTCTCTGGTTTTCATGATATGGAATTATGGTGATGTTCCTTTTGTTTCTCTGACCAACCTTCTCACTCTCCTTCTCTTTTAGTGGCTCAATTTGACTGTTAAACATTGGTGTTCTACAAATTCACCAACGTCATCAGTCTTACAGTCCTAGGTTGGTTCTGTTCGCTTCTTACTCTATTCTTTCTCCCTAATCAGTCTTGTTTACTGCATGATTTCAATGACTATCGATAATGACCCCTAAGTGGTTATCTCCAGCTCAGAGCTATTTACTGGGGAACACAGTCTTGTGTGTATGTACAACTTTCTTCTTAATTGCTCTGCTTGGATTTTGACAAACACCATTTCCCCCCTCACAATAGATTTCTCCTCTATCCCATTCAAAGACACCATAATTCAATAAGAGTGATCAGAAAATTAAGCATATCACTTGACACCTGCCTCTCCCTCACCACCCATATTCAATCATCACCAAGTTATCACTTTATCACTAAAATCTCTTTCAACTGTCTCCAATTACACTATTACCATTCTAGTCCCAAGTTTGTCTCTTCCACCAGGATTATTTTGATTGAACACTCTCCAAATCATTTTTCATAGTATAGCTAGAGTGATCTTTTAGAAATGCAAATCTGATCATGACTTTCCTTGTTCAATAGCTCCATATTGTTCTTAGGTTGAGGACCAAGCATCCCAACTGCACCTACAAGCTTTATTCAAACTAACCTCCTAGGGCTCAGCCAGGCTCATCCTTTCCAGACTTACCCCTAAGCTCAGCCATAGAAGCCTCAGTTCTTCACCTGTTCAGGCTCCTTCTTTCTCAGGCATTTTTCCAAACAGTTTTTCTTCCTGGAATTCAGTTTTCCCTCTTGCTACCTTCCTATAATATTTAAGATTTTGTCTTGGACTTGATCTCTTCTCTTTTCACTTTCTCACTGAGCACTTAACCACTCCTGAAGGGTTCCAGTAATCATTTCTGATGTAAGGTGTTATCTCAATGTGATTTTGATTTGAATTTCCCTGATGGCTAATGATGATGAACATTTTTTTCATGTGTCTGTTAGCCATTTGTATGTCTACTTTTGAGAACTATCTGTTCATGTCTTCTGCCCATTTTTGACTTGTTTGTCAAAAATTTGTTTTTTGGGTGTTGAGTTTGAGAAGTTCTTTATAGATCTTGGATACCAGCCCTTTATCTGTAGTGTCATTTGCAAATATCTTATCCTAATCTGTGGGTTGCCTCTTTGTTTTGTTGACTGTTTCCTTTGTTGTGGAAACCATCTTCAGGGCAGTTAGGGGGGAGAGATTCCTTACATACAGAGGGAGGAACATCAGAATAATGTCAGACCTATCCACAGAGACCTGGCAAACCAGAAAGGCCTGGCAAGACCTATTCAGGGTACTAAATGAGAAGAACATGCAGCCAAGAATACTTTATTCCACAAGGTTGTCATTTAGAATGGATGGAGAGATGCAGAGCTTCCAAGACCAGCAGAAACTGAAAGAATATGTGACCACTAAGCTGGCCTTGCAAGAATTATTAAGGGGGTTTCTATAAAAGGAGAAAGACCCCAAGAGTGATATACAACAGAAATTTACAGGGACAATCTATAAACACAAGGTCTTCACAGGCAACATGATGACAATAAATTCATATCTTTCAATAATCACTCTCAATGTGAATGGCCTAATGCTTCCATAAAACAGCACAGGGTTGCAGATTGGATAAAAAGACAGGACCCATCCTTATGCAGTCTACAAGAGACTCTTTTTGAACCTAAAGATACATCCAAACTGAAAGTGAAGGGATGGAGATCCATATTCCATGACAATGGACCTCAAAAGAAAGCTGGGGTAGCAATTCTTATATCAGACAAATTAGATTTTAAACTAAAGACTGTAGTTAGACACAGAAGGACACTATATCATTCTTAAAGGGTCTACCCAACAAGAAGACCTAACAATTGTAAATATCTATGCCCCCAACATGGGAGCAGCCATCTACATAAGCCAACTGTTAACCAAAATCAAGAGTCATATTGATAACAATACGTTAATTGTAGGAGACCTCAATACTTCACTGTCAGCAATAGACAGATCATCTAAGCAGAAAATCAACAAGGAAATAAGAGCTTTGAATGACACACTGGACCAGATGGACCTCATAGATATATACAGAACATTCCACCCTAAAACAACAGAATACTCATTCTTCTGATCACACATGGAACTTTCTCCAGAATAGACCACATACTGGGTCACAAATCAGGTCTCAACCGATACCAAAAGACTGAGATTATTCCCTGCATATTCTCAGGCCATATGCTTTAAAATTGGAACTCAATCACAAGAAAAAATTTGGAAGAAATTCAAACACTTGGAAGCTAAAGGCCACTTTGCTCAAGAATGTTTGGGTCAACCAGGAAATCAAAGAAGAACTTAAACAATTCATGGAAGCCAATGAGAGCAAAAACACATCGGTCCAAAACCTATGGGATACTGCAAAGGTGATCCTAAGGGGAAATACATAGCCATCCAAGCCTCACTCAAAAAAATAGAAAAATCCCAAATTCACCAACTAACTCTACACCTTAAAGAACTAGAGAAAATGCAACAAACGGTGCCTAAGCCATGCATTAGAAGAGAAATAATTAAGATTAGATGATAGATCAATGAATCAGAAACCAGAAATACAGTAGATCAGATCAACGAACTAGAAGCTGGTTCTTTGAAAGAATTATTAAAATCGATAAACCACTGGCCAGACTTATCTAAAAGAAAAGAGAAAGGACCCAAATTAATAAAAGCCAAAGTTTTAAAAAAGAGGCAAATTAAAGCTCTAATTCTGTCACTCAAGTTGTCAAAAATCCTTCAATGACTTCTCAGTGACAACTAATTAATCCAAACTCGTTGGATGGACATTAGGAGCCTTGCCTAATATGGTCCTTGCCTAATACGGTCCTTGCCTAATATGGTCCTTGCCTAATATTTTGGTCTCAACTCCAACTACTATAGTGTAAAAGCTGACTTATTTGTAAAGTCTTTTCTGAACAATCTCAACCACACCCCAAGTTAAAACTTCACTAATCCTTTTCTAGAACTTCCATAAATACATCTGTTTGTCCTAAGATATAAGTCCTAGAACAACGTGCAAGTCCAAGGACAATGTACATGGTAGGTACTCAATAAATATATATTGAATGAATGAAAAAAATGTATGAATGTTAAGTATTTATCATACCTCTTTCCCATGTGTTCATCAAATTCATTCAACTCCACTTATTGGGCAGTAAACCTCCTGAGGGAAAGGGTTGTATCTCAGCCATCCTTGAGTCCCCAGCTGGTAATAGTAGTTGGCATACACTAGGTTTTTAATAAATACTTATGAAACAACTGAATTAATCTATTAATCAAACCCTGAACTATTCCCTAGTTTTTGGTCATGCTTTGAACTCATTCTTTTGCTGCCTTGTCTTTGAGAATACCTTTCCTTCTGTCTGAAATGCCATCTCTCTCTTTCCTAAAAGGTCCATGTCAAATAACACCTCCTCTATTATATCTTTTCTTCCCTTAGACCAGTAAGAAATAATCTCACAACACTCATGTATCACTTTATTAGTAACTCTCTCATGGAAAATCCTATCCTGCCTTCCCTCACAGACATCTTTGACCTCTTCTTATGCAACACCTCCCCCAGTTAGCACTTCCCTCAGTTCTAAGCTATGTAAGAGGAGGGAATATGTATTATTTCTAGAAGAATGCTTTATACAGAAGTAGATACTTAAAGATGGATTTAGGAAATAGTTTACTGATTGGTTGAACTTAAGGGGATACAGTAGAATACCTGCTTTTTTCTACCTTGAGCTTTCCCATTTTGGTATTTGATACCGTTAAACAAATTCTGAGAATACCCCTTGATTCCTCTCCATTCCTTTTCCACATATCCAACCTACCAGCAAGTTCTATTGCTTATAACTCCAGGGTAGATCCTGAACACTTTCATTTTTCTTTATCACCTTGTCTACCATCTTCATCCAAGCTGCCACCATCCCTTAACTACTGCAATACCCTTCAACTGGTCTCTTTGCTTTCACTCTTGTATCCACATAAGCCTAATTTGTATATTCATATTATTAAATGTATGTTAAATTTAATATTTAAAAATATACATCAGATTTATGGCTTTCTATTATGACACTTAGATTAAATATAAACTCCTATGAGTGCCTGGACCCCATCCTCTTGAGGTTCTCATGTCCTTACATTCTCACCCTTGCTCACCATCTGCCAGTGACATTGGCCTGGAGAACCAAGGGGAAATTGTATTTTACTTCCCATCCTGCTAAAAATTGTAACTTAGAACAAGTCTCTTTACCTATGGGACTCAATCACTTATTTCTAGAATGAAGGGAGTAAACTAACTGGTCGTGAATGGTCCCTTTAATTTAATTATCTTCAGAGTTCTGAAGTCACTTGTTTCTATGGGTCATTAGTAGGAATCATTTTTTAAAAAATTTTTTGTTGAATAAATGTGATGTATAACATTGTGTAAATTTAAAGTTTATAGCGTGTTACTTTGATTCATATACTATTGTAATATAATTGTCAATGTAGTGATATTTGTCATATTACATAATTACATTACATTATCATCTATATTAATTATAAAGTGCATTAGGTCTCTATGGTTTATTTACTACTTGTTACAAGTTTGTACCCTTAAACACCATTGGTCTTATCACACCCGTACATACCCATCCCCTCATTCCCTCATAACCACCTTTGTACTGTTTCTTACATGTTTAACTTTTTTAGATTCCATATATAAATGACATCATACAGTACTTGTCTTTCTCTGACTCATCTTGTTTAGCATAATATGTTAGGTCCACCAAATGGGAGGATATCTTCCTTTCTCGTGTTGTTTAATATTGCACTGTATATATGTACCACATCCTTTTTATCCATTCATCCATTGTTGGGCACTTGGGCTGTTTCCATAGTTTGGCAATTATGAATAATGTTGAAATAACATGGAAGTGCAGATATCTTGTGGAAATCCTGTTTTAATTTCCTTTGTGAATATACCCAGAAATGGAATGGCTGGATCATATGGTAAATCTATTTTTAATTTTTTGAGGAACCTCTATATTGTGTTCCACAGAGGTTGGACCATTTACATTCCCACAAACAATGTATAAGGGTTCCCTTTCCACCACATTCTTGCTGGCACCTGTTGTCTCTTGTCTTTCTGATGATAGCCATTCTAACAGGTGGGAAGTGGTTTCTCATTGTGGGGATAATTTGCAATTTCCCTGAGGATTAGCAATGTTGAGCATTTTTCATGTGCATGTTGGTCATTATTCTATATTAGGAAAATGCAATTTTTATTTTTTAATGTTTATTCTTGAAGTACAGTATATACAGTATATACAGTATATAATATAACAATGTTATATTAGTTTCAGATGTACAACATAGTGATTCAACAATTCTACACATTACATGCTCACATGATAAGTGTAGTTCCATCTGTAACCATACAATGTTATTACAGTACCATTGACTATATTCCCTATGCTGTACCTTTAATCCCCATTACTTACTTATTTTAAAACTAGAAGTTTGTATCTTTTAAATCACTTCACTACTTTGGCTATCTCCCCACTCCTTTTCCCTCTGACAACTACCAGTTTGTTTTATCTATGAGTCTTTTTTTTTTGGCTTTTTGCTTGCTTGTTTGTTCACTTGTTATGTTCCACATATAAGTGAAATCACTTGGTATTTGTCTTTCTCTGACATATTTCACTGAGCATAATATCCTCCAGGTCCATCTATGTTACTGCAAAGGGCAAGATTTCATTCTTTCTTTCTTTCTTTTTTTTTTTACATAAGATTTTTTTTAACTTTTTATTGTTATGTTAATCCCCATACATTACATCATTAGTTTTAGATGAAGTGTTCCATGATTCATTGTTTGTGCACAACACCCAGTGCTCCATGCAGAACGTGCCCTCTTTAATACCCATCACCAGGCAAACCCATCCACCCACCCCCCTCCCCTCTAGAACCCTCAGTTTGTTTTTCAGAGTCCATCGTCTCTCATGGTTCGTCTACCCCTCCAATTGCCCCCCCTTCATTCTTCGCCTCCTGCTATCTTCTTTTTTTTTCCTCTTAACATATATTGCATTATTTGTTTCATAGGTACAGATCTGAGATTCAACAGTCTTGCACAATTCACAGCGCTTACCAGAGCACATACCCTCCCCAGTGTCTATCACCCAGTCACCCCATCCCTCCCACCCCACCCCCCACTCCAGCAACCCTCAGTTTGTTTCCTGAGATTAAGATTCCTCATATCAGTGAGGTCATATGATACATGTCTTTCTCTGTTTGACTTATTTCACTCAGCATAATACCCTCCAGTTCCATCCACGTCATTGCAAATGGCAAGATCTCATTCCTTTTGATGGCTGCATAATATTCCATTGTATATATATACCACATCTTCTTTATCCATTCATCTGTCGATGGACATCTTGGCTCTTTCCACAGTTTGGCTATTGTGGACATTGCTGCTATAAACATCGGGGTGCACGTACCCTTTCTGATCCCTACTTTTGTATCTTTGGGGTAAATACCCAGTAGTGCAATTGCTGGATCATATGGTAGCTCTATTTTCAACTTTTTGAGGAACCTCCATACAGTTTTCCAGAGTGGCTGCACCAGCTTGCATTCCCACCAACAGTGTAGGAGGGTTCCCCTTTCTCCGCATCCCCGCCAACATCTGTCGTTTCCTGACTTGTTAATTTTAGCCATTCTGATTGGTGTAAGGTGGTATCTCATTGAGGTTTTGATTTGGATTTCCCTGATGCCAAGCGATGTTGAGCACTTTTTCATATGTCTATTGGCCATTTGGATGTCTTCTTTGGAAAAATGTCTGTTCATGTCTTCTGCCCATTTCTTGATTAGATTCTTTGTTCTTTAGGTGTTGAGTTTGATAAGTTCTTTATAAATTTTGGATACTAGCCCTTTATCTGATATGTCATTTGCAAATATCTTCTCCCATTCTGTCACTTGTCTTTTGGTTTTTTGACTGTTTCTTTTGCTGTGCAAAAGCTTTTTATCTTGATGAAGTCCCAATAGTTCATTTTTGCCCTTGCTTCCCTTGCCTTTGGTGATGTTTCTAGGAAGAAGTTGCTGCAACTGAGGTTGAAGAGGTTGCTGCCTGTGTTCTCCTTTAGGATTTTAATGGACTCCTGTCTCACATTGAGGTCTTTCAACCATTTTGAGTCTATTTGTGTGTGTGGTGTAAGGAAATGGTCCAGTTTCATTCTCCTGCATGTGGCTATCCAGTTTTCCCAACACCATTTGTTGAAGAGACTTTTTTCCATTGGACATTCTTTCCTGCTTTGTCAAAGATTAGTTGACCATAGAGTTGAGGGTCCATTTCTGGGCTCTCTAGTCTGTTCCATTGATCTATGTGTCTGTTTTTGTGCCAGTACCATACTGTCTTGATGATGACAGCTTTGTAATAGAGCTGGAAGTCCGGAATTGTGATGCCACCAGCTTTGCTTTTCTTTTTCAACATTCCTCTGGCTATTTGGGGTCTTTTCTGGTTCCATACAAATTTTAGGATTATTTGTTCCATTTCTTTGAAAAAAGTGGATGGTATTTTGATGGGGATTGCATTGAATGTGTAGATTGCTCTAGGTAGCATTGACATCTTCACAATATTTGTTCTTCCAATCCCTGAGCATGGAACGTTTTTCCATTTCTTTGTGTCTTCCTCAATTTCTTTCATGAGTATTTTATAGTTTTCTGAGTACAGGTGCTTTGCATCTTTGGTTAGATTTATTCTTAGGTATCTTATGGTTTTGGGTGCAATTGTAAATGGGATCGACTCCTTAATTTCTCTTTCTTCTGTCTTGTTGTTGGTGTATAGGAATGCCACTGACTTCTGTGCATTGATTTTATATCCTGCCACTTTACTGAATTCCTGTATGAGTTCTAGCAGTTTTGGGGTGGAGTCTTTTGGGTTTTCCACATAAAGTATCATATCATCTGCAAAGAGTGAGAGTTTGACTTCTTCTTTGCCGATTTGGATGCCTTTGATTTCTTTTTGTTGTCTGATTGCTGTGGCTAGGACTTCTAATACTATGTTGAATAGCAGTGGTGATAGTGGACATCCCTGCCGCATTCCTGACCTTAGGCGGAAAGCTCTCAGTTTTTCCCCATTGAGAATGATATTTGCTATAGGTTTTTCATAGATGGCTTTTATGATATTAAGGTATGTTCCCTCTATGCCTATACTCTGAAGAGTTTTGATCAAGAAAGGATGCTGTACTTTGTCAAAAGCTTTTTCTGCATCTATTGAGAGGATCATATGGTTCTTGTTCTTTCTTTTGTTAATGTAGTGTATCACGTTGATTGATTTGCGGATGTTGAACCAACCTTGCAGCCCAGGGATAAATCCCAATTGGTCGTGGTGAATAATCCTTTTAATGGATTGTTGGATCCTATTGGCTAGTATTTTGGTGAGAATTTTTGCATCCATGTTCATTAAGGATATTGGTCTGTAATTCTCCTTTTTGATGGGGTCTTTGTCTGGTTTTGGGATCAAGGTAATGGTGGCCTCATAAAATGAGTTTGGAAGTTTTCTTCCATTTCTATTTTTTGGAACAGTTTCAGAAGAATAGGTATTAATTCTTCTTGAAATGTTTGGTAGAATTCCCCTGGGAAGCCATCTGGCCCTGGGCTTTTGTTTTTTGGGAGATTTTTGATGACTGCTTCAATTTGCTTAGTGGTTATAGGTCTGTTCCGGTTTTCTATTTCTTTCTGGTTCAGTTTTGGTAGTTGATACATGTCTAGGAATGCATCCATTTCTTCCAGGTTATCTAATTTGCTGGCATAGAGTTGATCATAATATGTTCTTATAATTGTTTGAATTTCTTTGGTGTTGGTTGTGATCTCTCCTCTTTCATTCATGATTTTGTTGATTTGGGTCATTTCTCTTCTCTTTTTGATAAGTCTGGCCAGGGGTTTATCAATCTTGTTAATTCTTTCAAAGAACCACCTCCTAGTTTCGTTGACTTGTTCTACTGTTCTTTTAGTTTCTATTTCATTGATTTCTGCTCTGATCTTTATTATTTCTCTTCTCCTGCTGGGTTTAGGCTTTATTTGCTGTTCTTTCTCCAGCTCCTTGAGGTGTAGGGTTAGGTTGTGTACTTGAGACCTTTCTTGTTTCTTGAGAAAGGCTTGTATTGCTATATACTTTCCTCTTAGGACTGCCTTTGCTGCATCCCAAAGATTTTGAATAGTTGTGTTTTCATTTTCATTGGTTTCCATGAATTTTTTAAATTCTTCTTTAATTTCCTGGTTGACCCATTCACTCTTTAGTCGGATGCTCTTTAGCCTCCATGTATTTGAGTTCTTTCCAACTTTCCTCTTGTGATTGAGTTCTTTTTTTTTCTTTTATAAAGATTTTATTTATTTATTTGAGACAGAGAGAGAAACAGCATGAGAGGGGATAGGGTCAGAGGGAGAAGCAGGCTCCCCGCTGAGCCAGGAGCCCGATGTGGGACTCGATCCCAGGACTCTGGGATCATGACCTGAGTCGAAGGCAGTCGCTTAACCAACTGAGCCACCCAGGCGCCCTTGTGATTGAGTTCTAGTTTCAAAGCATTGTGGTCTGAAAATAGGCAGGGAATGATCCCAAACTTTTGGTACTGGTTGAGACCTGATTTATGACCTAGGATGTGATCTATTCTGGAGAATGTTCCATGGGCACTAGAGAAGAATGTGTATTCTGTTGCTTTGGGATGGAATGTTCTGAATATGTCCGTGAAGTCCATTTGGTCCAGTGTGTCATTTAAAGCCTTTATTTCCTTGCTGATCTTTTGCTTAGATGATCTGTCCATTTCAGTGAGGGGGGTGTTAAAGTCCCCCACTATTATTGTATTGTTGTCAATGTGTTTCTTTGCTTTTGTTATTAATTGCCTTATATAATTGGCTGCTCCCATGTTAGGGGCATAGGTATTTACAATTGTTAGATCTTCTTGTTGGATAGACCCTTTAAGTAGGATATAGTGTCCTTCCTCATCTCTAATTACAGTCTTTGGTTTAAAATCTAATTTGTCTGATATAAGGATTGCCACACCAGCTTTCTTTTGGTGTCCATTAGCATGGTAAATGGTTTTCTACCCCCTTACTTTCAATCTGGGGGTGTCTTTGGGTCTAAAATGAGTCTCTTGCAGACAGCATATTGATGGGTCTTGTATTTTAATCCAATCTGATAGCCTGTGTCTTTTGATTGGGGCATTTAGCCCATTTACATTCAGGGTAACTATTGAAAGATATGAATTTAGTGCCATTGTATTGCCTGTAAGGTGACTGTTACTGTATATTGTCTGTGTTCCTTTCTGGTGTATGTTGCTTTTAGGCTCTCTCTTTGCTTAGAGGACCCCTTTCAAGATTTCTTGTAGGGCTGGTTTCATGTTTGCAAATTCCTTTAGTTTTTGTTTGTCCTGGAAGCTTTTTATCTCTCCTTCAATTTTCAATGACAGCCTAGCTGGATATAGTATTCTTGGCTGCATATTTTTCTCATTTAGTGCTCTCAATATATCATGCCAGTCCTTTCTAGCCTGCCAGGTCTCTGTGGATAAGTCTGTTGCCAATCTAATGTTTCTACCCTTGTAGGTTACAGATCTCTTCTCCCGAGCTGCTTTCAGGATTTTCTCTTTATCTCTGAGACTCGTAAGTTTTACTATTAGATGTTGGGGTGTTGACCTATTTTTATTGATTTTGAGAGGGGTTCTCTGTGCTTCCTGGATTTTGATGCCTGTTTCCTTCCCCAAATTAGGGAAGTTCTCTGCCATAATTTGCTCCATTATACCTTCTGCCCCTCTCTCTCTTTCTTCTTCTTCTGGGATCCCAATTATTCTAATGTTGTTTCGTCTTATGGTATCGCTTATCTCTTGAATTCTACCCTCGTGATCCAGTAGTTGTTTATCTCTCTTTTTCTCAGCTTCTTTATTTTCTATCATTTGGTCTTCTATATCACTGATTCTCTCTTCTGCCTCATTTATCCTAGCAGTTAGCGCCCCCATATTTGATTGCACCTCATTAATAGCCTTTTGATTTCGACTTGGTTAGATTTTATTTCTTTTACTTCTCCAGAAAGGGTTTCTCTAATAACTTCCATATTTTTTTCAAGCCCAGCTAGTATCTTTAAAGTGATGATTCTGAACTCTAGATCCGACATCGTACTAATGTCCGTATTGAGTAGGTCCCTGGCAGTCGGTACTACCTCTTGTTCTTTTTGTTGAGGTGATTTTTTCCATCTTGTCATTTTGCCCAGAGGAGAATAGATTAATGAGAGAACAAAATGCTAACAGGGCAACAACGTCCCCAGAAAATATACTCTAAACAAATCAGTGGGAAAAGAAAGGGAAAGAGAGAAAAAAGAAAAAGATAAAGAAAAAGATAAAAACAAACAAAAACAGAACAAAACAACAACACAAAAAACAGTATATGATCAAATATGATCAGGCTGGTATATAAATCAGTGCCACACACTAGATTTTGGGGAATTTGGTCTTTTAGAAGAAAGTGTCTCCCAAAATTTTAAAGAAAGAAAAACTTATATATGTACAAAAATAAGGGTTGATATGAAGGGATGGAATATGACTGTAAAGATGGAAATTATAAAAATTTATAAAAGGAATTGATAAGATTAGAAGTTGGTTGAAAAAAGAAAGAAGAGGACTTAAAAAAAAAAGAAAAAGGAGAGAATGTGATCAGGCAGGGGAGTAGAAAAAAACCGTACACTAGAGATTTAGGGTATATTTTGATCTCTTAGAAGAAACTATCTTAAAATTTTAAAGAGAGAACAACATATATATATGCCACAAATACGGGTAACTACTACGAAGGGATAGAATATGACTCTAAAAATGAAAAATAAAAATGTTTTTTTAAAAAAGGGATTGATAAGATGCTGGTTGGAAAAGGGAAAAAGAAAAATTAAAAAAAAAAAGACAGTTAAAAAAAAATTAACTTTGAAAGGCTAAAGAATCATGGTAAAAAAAAGCCATGGATTCTATGTGCATTGTTCCCCTAGCGCTGGAGTTCTGCCGTTTTCATTGATGGGTAAACTTGGTCTTGGCCGGCTGTCCTCGCTGATCTTCTGGGGGAGGGGCCTGTTGCCATGGTTCCCAAATGTGTTTGCCCGAGGCGGAATTGCCCCCCCCTTGCCCGGTCCAGCCTAAGTAATCAGCTCGGGTTTGCTTTCGGGAGCTTTTGTTCCCTGCAAGCTTTCCGTACAGCTTTGGAGGCGGGGAGTGAAAATGGCAGCCTCCCAATCTCCGCCCCGGAGGAGCCGAGAACTCGGGGCCCGCTCCTCAGTGAGCCCCCAGAGAAAAGCCGTCAGTCACTCCCGTCTCCCCGGTCTCTGGCCGCACTCCGTGCTCACCGGGCCTGTGACCGCGCGTTTCTATCTCTGGCACCCGACCCCGTGTGGAGTCTTCAAACCCCCCTGCGGTGCACTCCCGCGCAGCTCCTCCCAGGGAAGAAGGTGAGTCTCCCCGGACCTGCCTCTTGTTGGGTCCCTGCTGGAGGAGCAGTGGCCCGAATGTGCTGCGGATCACGGTTTATGGCCACCCCGAGCTGAGAGCCCGCGCCTGGGCTCCGCCTCTGCAGCCAGCTTCCCCGCTCCGTTACCTGGGAGCTCTGCCACACTCAGGCACCCCCGGTCTTTCTGTGACCCCGAGGGTCCTGAGACCACACTGTCCCGGAGGGTTCCACCCCCCGCTTAGCCACTGGAGTGACGTCCCTCAGCGGAGCAGACTTCTAAAAGTTCCGATTTTGTGCTCCGTGGTTCTATCACTTGCCAGAAGCAGCCAACGGAGGCCCCTCCCCTGCCGTCTATCCTCCCAATATTGCCTCAGATTCACTTCTCCGCACGTCCTACCTTCCAGAAAGTGGTCACTTTTCTGTTCAGAGAGTTGCTGCTATTCTTTTCTTCCATCTCCTGTTGAGTTTGTAGGTGTTCAGAATGGTTTGATCCCTATCCAGCTGAATTCCTGAGACCAGACGAAATCCAGGTCTCCTACTCCTCCGCCATCTTGCTCTCCTATCTCATTCTTTCTTTATGGCTGAGTAATATTCATTGTCTGTGTATAAAATGCACACACATGTTCTTTATTCATTCATCTATCAATAGACACTTATGTTGCTTCCATAACTTGGCTACTGTAAATAATGCTGCAATAAACATAGGGGCACATATATCTTTTTAAATTGCCACTTTTATTTTCATTGGGTAAATACCCAACAGTGGAATTTCTGAATTGTCTGGTTTTTCTCTTTTTAATTTTTTGAGGAACCTCCATACTATTTCTATGGTGGTTCCACCAGTTTACATTCCCAACCAACAGAGTGTAAGGGTTCCCTTTTCTCCATATCCTCTCCAACACTTGTTTCTTTTTTTTTTTGATTCTAGCCATTCTGACTGGTGTGAAAATGCTGTAGTGTGGATTTATGATATCAGACTTACAGAAGGCTTGGTTTTGTCATTTTTGTAATGATTTTCAATTTTTCGCCAGCAAAAGCAAGATATCTCAATGAGAAATTTCAGAAAACATCTTGGTTTTGACAAAACCACACCCACATATGCACACAAAAGCAGAGGTAAAACTATACATCATTAAAACAACACCAAAAATGAAGTTGTACACTATGTGTATATATATGTGTTTCTAATTACTCACCGATTGAGAAATGAAAAGTGCAGATAGGAGATATATGTTTTAGGGAGGATTTTCAGAGGTAGCTCAACTCATGACATCAAGCACTCTGGGGCCCTCCTTTGTGTTGAATGTTGTACTTATAGGGAAGCGATTGTTAGGGTCAGGAAAAATGATCTGGAGGTAGTGATGATTTGTGAATACAAATATACCTGACAGACAAGGTAGAGAAGCATTCCAAGTAAAGGAGAACAGAAATGCCAGGGGAAAGCTTTGAGGTATGAATAATTAAATTGAGAATGCTAACATTCAGGGTGGCCTCAAGGCTATTAGAAGATTAACTGAAAGTTAGGCTGGAGGCTGATGACAGAGGGCCTTATGCACCTTGGTAATGACTTTGGATGTCACCATTTAGGATGGTGGTATCTAAAGAAATTCTATGGGGCTCTGGATATTTCCCTAGAAGGGGAAACTGTAAAGGACAATAAGGGTATAGAAGAAGCTTCCAATGCTCTCCCACTATTCAACCAAGTCTTATAATAAGAATTATATTTTAGGGGCGCCTGGGTGGCTCAGTTGGTTAAGCGACTGCCTTCAGCTCCGGTCATGATCTCAGGGTCCTGGGATCGAGCCCCGCATTGGGCTCCCTGCTTGGTGGGAAGCCTGCTTCTCTCTTTCCTACTCCCCCTGCTTGTGTTCCCTCTCTCGCTGTGCCTCTACCTCTCTGTCAAATAAATAAATAAAATCTTAAAAAAAAAAAAAGAATTATATTTTATTTGTTTATGCTGTCAGGTAAGTATGCAGATA
>NW_023270377.1:78788732-78846012 GCF_011800145.1 Mirounga leonina | reverse complement strand
TGCCAAAACAGAGTCTTCCTTTTGACCATACCAATGATTTAACTCTGAACAGCTTCAGTCTCTGGTTATTTACGTTAAGATTGTGTGACATTAGATATGGAATTCATACTGTTTAAAATAACTTTGTTCTTTAATTTTTTTTTACTCAAGTATAATTAACATACAGTGTTCTTCTAGTGTCAGATATACACTATGATCATTCATCAGTTCTCTGTATTTCTCAGTGCTCCTCAAGATAAGTGTACCCTTAAGCCCTTTATCTCTTTCACCCAATGGCCCAACAGCTTCCCCTCTGGCAACCGCCAGTTTGTTCTTTGTACTTACAAGTCTGAGGTTTTTTTGTTTTTTTTTTTTTTTTAAGATTTTTAATTTATTTTTTGACAGAGAAAGAGACAGTGAGAGAGGGAACACAAAAAGGGGGAGTAGGAGAGGGGGAAGTAGGCTTCCTGTGGAGCAGGTACCCGATGCGGGGCTCCATCCCAGGACCCTGGGATCATGACCTGAGCCGAAGGCAGATGCTTAACAACTGAGCCACCCAGGCACCCTGAGTCTGAGGTTTTTTTTGTTCATTTGTGTTGTTTCTTAAATTCACACCTGAGTGAAGTCATATGGTAGTTGTCTTTCTCTGACTGACTTATTTCACTTAGGATTATACCCTCTAGATCAATCCATGTTGTTGCAGAGGGTAGGATCTCATTCTTTTTTAGGGTTGAGTAATACTCCATTGTATATATACACCACACCTTCTTTTATCCATTCATCTATGGATGGACACTTGGGTTGCTTCCATATCTTGACTATTATAAATAATGTAATAAACAGAAGGGTGTCTATATCTTTTTGAATTAGCCTTTGAGGTGGTTTGGTTTTTTTTTTTTTTTTTTTGCAGGGGGTTAACTACCCAATAGTAGAATTACTGGATCATTTGGTAATTCTATTTTTTATTTTTTGAGGAACATCTATAGTGTTTTCCACAGTGGTTACACCAGTTTGCATTCCCACCAGTAGTGCAGGAAGGTTCATTTTCCTCCACATTCTTGCCAACACTTGTTACTTCTTGTGTTTCTGATTTTAGCCATTCTGACAGGTATAATATGATATCTCACTGTGGTTTTCATTTTTCCCTGATGACTAGTGATGTTGACCATTTTTTCATGTGTCTGTTGCCCATCTGTGTGTGTTTGTGGAAAAATATCTATTCAGGTCTTTTGTCCAGTTTTAATTGGATTCATTTGAAATTTTTTTGGTGTTGAGTTATATAAGTTCTTTATATGTTTTGGATATTAACCTTTTATTGGATATATCACTTGCAAATATCTTCTCCCATCCAATAGGTTGTCTTTTTGCTTTGTTGACGGTTCATTTCTCTGTGCAAACCCTTTTTATTTTGGTGTAGTAGCAATAGTTCAATTTTGCTTTTTTTCCCCTTAGGACACATATCTAGAAAAAAGTTTCTACAACTGATGTTAAAGAGATTACTGCCTATGTTTTCTTCTGGGAGTTTTATGGTTTCAGGTCTCATGTTTATGTCTTTACTCCTTTTAGAGTTTAGAGTTTGTTTCTGCATATGGTGTAAGAAAGTAGTCCAGTTTCATTTTTTTGCATGTAGGTGTCCAGTTTTCCAGCACCCTTTGTTGAAGATACTGTCTTTTCCTCATTGTATATTCTTGCCTGTTTAATCATAGGTTAATTGACCATGTGCGTGTGGGTTTAATTCTGGGCTCTCTATTCTGTTGCACTGATCTATGTGTCTTTTTTTTTTTTTGCCACTGCCATACTGTCTTGGTTACTACAGCCTGGGATTGTGATACCTCCAGCTTTGTTCTTCCTCAAGATTGCTTTAGTTATTCGGAGTTTTTTGTGGTTACATACAAATTTTGGACTATTCTAAATGTTGGTGGTGTCTTGAGGAGGATTGCATTAAATCTGTAAATTGCTTTGGATAGTATAGACATTTTAGCAATATTTGTTCTTCCAATCCTTGAGCATGGAATATCATTCCAGTTGTTTGTGGCATCTTCTATTTCTTTCATCAGTGTTTCATAGTTTTCAGAGTACAAGTCTTTCAAATCCTTGGTTAAGTGTTATTCTTTTTGGTGTAATTCTAAATGGGAAAGTTTTCTTATTTTCTCTTTCTGTTGCTTCATTATTAGCGTATAGAAGTGTAACAGGTTTCTGTCTATTAATTTTGTACCCTCAACTTCACTGAATTAGTTGTAGTAGTGGAGTGTTTAGGGTTTTCTGTATAATATCATGTCCTCTGCAAATAGTGAGTTTTACTTCTTCCTTATCGATTTGGATGTCTTTTATTTCTTTAGTTGTCTGATTGCTGTGGCTAAGACTTCCAGTACTATATTGAATGAAACTGGTGAGAGGGACATCCTTCTGTTGTTTTTGATCTTGGAGGGAAAGTTCTCAGTTTTTCACCAGTGAGTATGAAGTTAGTTGTGCATTCTTCTTATATGGCCTTTACTATGTTGAGGTATGTTCCCTCTAAACCTACTTTGTTGAGGGTTTTTATCATGAATGTTTTTTCTGCATCTATTGAGGTGATCATATGATTTTTGCCCTTTCTCTGTTAATGTGATGTATAACTTTGATTGCTTTGCGAATAGTGAACCACCCTTGTGTCCTGGAATAAATTCCTCTTAATCATCATGAATGATTTTTTAATGCATTTCTGGATTCAGTTTGCTAATATTTTATTGAGGATTTTTGCATCTATGTTCATCTGCGATATGGCCTGTAGTTGTTGCTGTTGTTTTTGTAGTGTCTCTATCTAGTTGATGTCAGGGTTTTGCTGGCCCTTTAACTGTTTGGTAGAATTTATGGTCCTGGACTTCATTTATTGGGATTTCTTTTCTTTTCTTTTTTTTTTACTGATTCAATGTGATTATTAGTAATTTATTCAAATTTTCTATTTTTTCCTGATTCAGTTTTGGAAGGTTATATATTCATAGGAATTTATACATTTCTACTAGGTTGTCCAATTTGTTGGCATATAATCTTTCATAATCTCTCACAATCCTTTGTATTTCTGGGGTGTCAGTTATTTCTCCTTTTCTGATTTTACTTGAGTCCTTTTTTTTTTTTTTTTGCCATTAGTCTGGGTGAATGTTGATCATTTTTTTTTTCATCTTTTCAAGGAAACTGCTCCTGTTTTATTGATATATTCTCTTGTTTTTGTTACTCTCTATTTCATTTATTTCTCTTCTAACCTTTATTATTTCTTCTACCACTTTGTGCTTTCTTCATTCTTCTAGCTCCTATAGGTTATTTGAGGTTGTTCATGCTTCTTGGGTAGGTTTGTATTTCTATAATCTTACCTCTTAGAATAGCTTTTGCCGCATTCCAAAGATTTTGGATTGTTGTTTTCATTTTCTTTTGTCTCCAAGTATTTTTTGGTTTTCTCTTTGATTTCTTGGTTGGTCGCATGTTATTTAGCTTCCATGTATTTGTGTTCTTTCCAGATTTTCTCTTGTGTTTGATTTCTAGTTTCATACCATTGTGGTGGAAAAGATGCATGCTCTGTTTTCAATTTTTTTGAATTTGTTGAGGCTTGTTTTGTGGACTAACATGATCTATTCTGTTAGGTTCATCTGGTCCAGTGTGTTCTTGTTGATTTTCTGTTTGGATGATCTACCTACTGATGTAAGTGGGGTGTTAAAATCCTCTTACTATTACTGAACTGCTGTTAATTTCTTTGTTTATGTCTCTTAGTAATTGCTTTATGTCTTTAGGTGCTCTCATGTTGGGTGCATATTTACAGTTATTGTATCCTTTTTGGACACCCCTTTATGTAGTGTCCTTCTTTGTCTCATTACAGTTTTTGTTTTAAAGTCTATTTTGTCTGATAGAAGTATTGCTGCCCCAGCTTTCTTTTTACTTCCATTAGCATGGCAAATGCTTTTCCATCCCTTCCCTTTCAATCTGCATGTGTCTTTAGGTCTGAAGTCAGTCTCTTGTAGGGAGCATATAGAGATGTCTTGCTTTTTTTAACCATTCAGTCACTCTAGGTCTTCTGATTGAAGCATTTAGTCCATTACATTCAAAGTAATTACTGAGAAGTGTTATTGCCATTTTGTTACTTATTTTACATTTTTCTAATTTTCTATTCCTTTCTTCTCATGCTCTTCTCTCAGAGTTTGATGGTTGTCTTTAGTGATTTGCTTGGATTCCTTTCTCTTCATTTTTGGGTATCTATTACAGATTTTTGATTTGTAGTTACCATTAGCGTCTTACACATCTTACACATATAGCCCAATCTATATTAAGTTGATGGTTACTTAAGTTTGAGCCCATTCTAAAAGCTCTACATTTTTGCCTGCCCCATATTTTATGTATATGATGTCATATTTGACATATTTTGTGACTGCCTAGTGATTCCCTTCCCTTTTGTGTGGTTTTTATAGATATAATTGATTTTACTGCTTTTGTGCTTTAACCTCTATACTGGTTTTATAAGTGATTAATATACTAATTTTATTATGTTTGTGTTTATCTTTGAGATTTTTTTTTTCCTTTCAGGATTTCCTTATTCTTGATTATGACCTTTTCTTTCCACTCAAAGAATTCCCTTTGCTCTTTCTTGTGTTGCCCTCTGAGAGGTTTTTTGGTGTTGGGGATCGGTAGTCAGATCAGATGTGTACTGTGGCTGCAGTCAAACTTGTGTATATGGTTATATTCAACTCTCCTCAGGGCAAGAGTCACTTTGGTGTGATACCAGTCCTTGAAAGGCTGCCTGCAGGATGTGATACCATAGGAGCTTCTTTGGAGTGACTCCTACTGAATAGGGTGGGTTGGAATAGGAGGAGCCTCATGATAATGTAAGGGTGGGGCACATGGTGTTAACAATGTAGGTAGGGAGTGTTCCACTGGTTCCTGCAAGTGTCAGGCTATCTAGTGTGGGAAGTGAGGGGTGTGGAGAGAAATGGTGCCTGCCAGCTTTTTTGTTCTTGGAGAGGTCTCCTAACGATTCTTGCCCCTCTAATACACATTCTGAGGTTAGTAAATAAATCTCCTTTATATATACCCCATGAGCTTTTCAAACTTGCTTCTGTGCTGTATCTCTGAGGTGTTGTTTGTTATGCTCTTTAATGGCAGGGACTCAGTTGTCTGTTGTCTTCAGACTCTCCTGGCGGGGGTGGGGTGGGGGTGGGGGTGGAGCCTGCCAATTTTGAAAGTACCCGGAGTTCAGCCCCACTGATTGTAAAAACTCAAGAAATTAAGCCCCACTAGTTTTCAAATCCAAATGGTATAAGGACTCATCTTCCCGATGTGGGTCCCCTGTGTCTGGGATGCCTGGTGTGCTTTCTGCTCTTTTCCCTTCTCCACACTTGTGGAGCCCCTCCTGTTTTGGTTAGTCTCACCTGGAGTTTAGTTCTGGACTGTATCTCTGCCCCTCCTACCCTTTCAATGTGGCCCCCTAATATTAACACTGGATTGTCTGTTCTGCCAGAGTTAGGGTCGTTTTGGGGTTAGTTGCACTGATGTGGCTATTATCTAGGTATGTCCATGGGACCAGGTGGGTTTAGGAGCTTCCTACTCACCATCTTCCCAGAAGTGCTAAAATATAATGGCAAATGAAGTCACATGCTGTGTAAGCAAATGACAAATGGATTTCTTGTCCTTCTGCAATCAAATAGAAATCTGGAGAATCAAATTCTTTTTCAAAATATAGTTGTATCCAATGTTAAGGATGTAACTTACTCATAGTTTTTAAAGAAAAATAGAAAAAAGAGCAATTAATAAACTACAGTAACCACGATCTTTCAAGGCAAAACCCTAGAAAAAATGATGAGTCATGGAAGCATTAGTAAATTCTGAAAGTGCTGATTATTCAGAGTCATCAAATCTTGTACCCTTTTCAACTTTAGTAGGTATTTGTACATTAAAAAAAAAAAACTTCAGTTTGCTATTCTATTAAATTTCCTTTGTAATCTCACCATTACAAGTCAGTATTTTTGGCTATTGTAAATAATGCTGCAATGAGAATGGAGGTGCAGATATCCCTTGGAGATAGTGATTTAATTTCCTTTGGATATATAGCCAGAAGTAGAATTGCTAGAGCATATGATAGCTCGATTTTAATATTTCAAAACCCTCTATACCGTTTTCCATCATGGCTGCACAAATTTACATTTCCAATAAAAGTGTGCAAGGGTTCCCTTTTCTTCAGATCCTTACCAGCATTTGTTAGTTTTTTGTCTTTTTGATAATAGCTATTCTAACAAGTGTGAGGTGTTATCTTATTCTGGTTTTGATTTGCATTTCCCTGATGATTAGTGACAGTGAGCACCTTTTCACACCTGATGGCCATTTGAATATCTTATTTGGAAAAATGACTATTCAGCCCCTATGTCTGTTTCTAAATTAGATTATCTGAGTTTTTTGTTTTTTGTTTGTTTTTGCCATTGAGTTCTCAGCATGAATTTCTTATGTATTTTGGATATTAACCCCTTATCAGATATGTCATTTGCGAATGTTTTCTCCCATTCCATAGGTTGCCTTTTTTACTCCATTGAATTTTCTTTTTGGGGGGGGGGGGGGTCAACTTTTTAAAGTTTTTATTTAAATTGCAGTTAACATACAGTGTGATATTAGTTTCAGGTGTACACTATAGTGATTCAACACTTCCATACAACACAATAGCCAAGACATGAAAACCTAAGTGTTTATTGGCAGATGTATGGATAAAAATAATGTGGTGTTATATATGGAATATCATTCAGCCAGAAAAGAAGGAAATCTTGCCATTTGTGACAACATGAATGAATCTTGAGGGTGTGATGCTAAGTGAAATATCAGACAGAGAAAGACAAATTCTGCATGATCTCACTTATATGCAGAATCAGAAACAGAAATGGAACAGACTGGTAGTTGCCATATTGATAGATGGGGTGAGAGAAATGGGTGAAGGTAGTGAAAATGTATAAACTCCAGTTATAAGATATGAGAATGTATTATACAGCATAGTTATTATAGCTAACAATGTATTATTTATTTGAAAGTTTCTCAGAGAGTAGACCTTAAAAATTCTTGTCACAGGAAAAAAATATAACTGTGAGGTGATAGATATTAACTAAAATTATTGTGATAATCATTTTGCAGTATATTATATATTAAATCATTATGGTGTATACCTTAAATTTATGTTATATGTCAATTATGTTTTAATAAAACGGGAGGAAAAAATCACTATTGTTTGATAGGAATGTTGTCATTCACTTAGGGTCACCAGATTTTGCAAATAAAAATAGAGCACACTCAGATAAATTTGAATTTCAGATAAAAAGTGACTTTTTTTAGTGTAAGTATGTGCCATGTAATATTTGGGAGTTAGGCAATGTATTTCATTAAATGTTCCAATTGTGTTGCAATTGTAAAACACGTTGAACTAATCTGAAACTAATTGGGGCTCTTTCTACACAAGGTTTTTGGATTAAAATGGACACGAAGACAAAGTTTGTTTGATCCCATCAAATCTGGATTACTTTTCTGAATCATCATTAAATTAGCATCAATTTTACCACATCTGTTAGTGGACTTCTCTGTGACAGGCACTGTGCTGAAGCATTCTTCCAGCAAAAGAACAAGACCTCTGACAGGCACTTGTTCATGGAGTTTGTGACAAGAATGGCTTTTTACTCTTCAAAACTACTGAAAATTCAACTTTTTAAAAAAAATTTTATTATGTTAGTCACCGTACAATACATCATTGGTTTTTGTTGTGGTGATCCACGATCCATTGTTTTCGTATAACACCTAGTGCTCCATGCAGTACGTGCCCTCCTTAATACCCATCACCGGACTAACCAATCCCCCTCCCCCCTCCCCTCTAAAACCCTGTTTGTTTCTCAGAGTCCATAGTCTCTCATGGTTCATCTCTCCCTCCAATCCCCCCCCCCCCGATTTTTCCCTTCCTTCTCCTAATGTCCTCCATGCTATCCCTTATGTTCCACAAATAAGTGAAACCGTATGATAATTGACTTTCTCTGCTTGACTTATTTCACTTAGCATAATCTCCTCCAGTCCCATCCATGTTGATGTAAAAGTTGGGTATTCATCCTTTCTGATGGCTGAGTAATATTCCATTGTATATATGGACCATGTCTTCTTTATCCATTCATCTGTTGAAGGGCATCTCGGCTCTTTCCACAGTTTGGCTATTGCGGACATTCCTGCTATGAACATTGGGGTGCATATGGTCCTTCTTTTCACTACATCTGTGTCTTTGGGGTAAATACCCAGTAGTGCAATTGCTGGGTCACAGGGTAGCTCTATGTTTAAATTTTTGAGGCACCTCCACACTGTTTTCCAAAGTGGCTGTACCAACTTGCATTCCCACCAACAGTGTAAGAGGGTTCCCCTTTCTCCACAACCTCTCCAACATTTGTTGTTTCTCTCCCTGTCCATTTTTGCCATTCTAACTGGTATAAGGTGGTATCTCAATGTGGTTTTGATTTGAATTTCCCTGATGGCTAATGATGATGAACATTTTTTTGTGTCTGTTAGACATTTGTATGTCTTCTTCAGAGAGTGTTTTTTCATATCTTCTGCCCACCTTTTGACTTGATTATTTGTTTTTGGGATGTTGAGTTTGAGAAGTTCTTTATAGATCTTGGATACCAGCCCTTTATCTGTAGTGTCATTTGCAAGTATCTTCTCCCATTCTGTAGGTTGCCTCTTTGTTTTGTTGACTGTTTCCTTTGCTGTGCAGAAGCTTTTTATCTTGATGAAGTCCCAAAAGTTCATTTTTGCTTTTGTTTCACTAGCCTTTGGAGATGTATCTTGAAAGAAGTTGCTGTGGCCAATGTCAAAGAGGTTACGGCCTATGTTCTCTTCTAGGATTTTAATGGATTCCTGTCTCAGATTGAGGTCTTTCATCCACTTTGAGTTTATCTTTGTGAATGGTGTTAGAGAATGGTCAAGTTTCATTCTTCTGCATGTGGCTGTCCAATTTTCCCAGCACCATTTACTGAAGAGACTGTCTTTTTTCCATTGCATGTTTTTTCCCGCTTTATCAAAGATTATTTGACCATACAGTTGAGGGTACATATCTGGGTTCTCTATTCTGTTCCATTGGTCTATATGTCTGCTTTTATGCCAGTACCATGCTGTCTTGGTGATTACAGCTTTGTAATATAGCTTGAAATCAGGCAACATGATGCCCCCAGCTTTGTTTTTCTTTTTCAACATTTCCTTGGCGATTTGGGGTCTTTTCTGATTCCATACAAATTTTAGGATTGTTTGTTCCAGCACTTTGAAAAATGTCATTGGAATTTTGATCGGGATGGTATTGAAGGTATAGATTGCTCTGGGTAACATAGACATTTTAACAATATTTATTCTTCCAATCCATGAACATGGAATGTTTTTCCATCTTTTTGTGTCTTCTTCAATTTCTTTCATGAGTGTTCTCTAGTTCCTAGAGTGTAGATCCTTTACCTCTTTGGTTAGGTTTATTCTGAGGTATCTTATGGTTTTTGGTGCTATTGTAAATGGAATCGTTTCTCTAATTTCTCTTTCTACAGTTGCATTATTAGTGTATAAGAAATCAACTGATTTCTGTGCATTGATGTTGTATCCTGCCACATTACTGAATTGCTGCATGAGTTCTAGTAATTTGGGGGTGGAGTCTTTTGGGTTTTCCACATAAAGTATCATGTCATCTGCGAAGAGAGAGAGTTTGACTTCTTCTTTGCCAATTTGAATACCTTTTATTTCTTTTTGTTGTCTGATTGCTGTTGCTAGGACTTCTAGTACTATGTTGAACAATAGTGGTGAGAGTGGGCATCCTCGACGTGTTCCTGATCTTAAGGGAAAGGCTCTCAGCTTTTCCCCATTGAGGATGATATTCGCTGTGGGTTTTTCATGGATGGATTTTATGAACTTGAGGAATGTTCCCTCTATCCCTATACTCTGAAGAGTTTTAATCAGGAAAGGATGCTGTATTTTGCCAAATGCTTTTTCTGCATCAATTGAGAGGACCATATGGTTCTTCTCTCTCCTCTTATTAATGTGTTCTATCACACTGATTGATTTGCGAATGTTGAACCACCCTTGCATCCCAGGGATAAATCGCACTTGGTCATGGTGGATGATCCTTTTAATGTATTGTTGGATCCTATTAACTAGGATTTTGTTGAGGATTTTGGAATCCATATTCATCAGGGATATCAGTCTGAAATTCTCCTTTTTGATGGGGTCTTTGCCTGGTTTGGGGTTAAGGTAATGCTGGCCTCATAGAATGAATTTGGAAGTTTTCTTTCTGTTTCTATTTTTTGAAACAGCTTCAGGAGAATAGGTATTATTATTTCTTTGAATGTTTGGTAGAATTCCCCAGGGAATCCATCAGGCCCTGGACTCTTGTTTTTTGGGAGGTTTTTGATCACTGCTTCAATCTCGTTACTGGTTATTGGCCTATTCAGGTTGTCAATTTCTTCCTGTTTCAGTCTTGGCAGCTTATAGGTTTCCAGGAAGGCCTCCATTTCATCCAGATTGCTCAGTTTATTGGCATATATTTGTTGATAATAATTTGGAATAATTGTTTCTATTTCCTTGGTGTTAGTCGTGATCTCTCCCCTTTCATTCATAATTTTATTAATTTGGGTCCTTTCTCTTTTCTTTTGGATAAGTCTGGCCAGTGTTTATCAATCTTATCAATACTTTCAAAGAACCAGCTTCTAGTTTCATTGATCTGATCTACTGTATTTCTGGTTTCTAATTCATTGATTTCTGCTCTAATTTTAATTATTTCTCTTCTAATGCGTGGCTTAGGCATCGTTTTTTCATTTTTCTCTAGTTCTTTTAAGGTGTAGAGTTAGTTGGTGAATTTGGGATTTTTCTATTTTTTTTGAGTGAGGCTTGGATGGCTATGTATTTCCCCCTTAGGACCACCTTTGCAGTATCATAGGTTTTGGACCAATGTGTTTTCATTCTCATTGATTTCCATGAATTGTTTAAGTTCTTCTTTGATTTCCTGGTTGACCCAAACATTCTTGAGCAGAGTGGTCTTTAGCTTCCAAGTGTTTGAATTTCTGCCAATTTTTTCCCTGTAATTGAGTTCCAGTTTTAAAGCATTGTGGTCTGAGAATATGCAGGGAATAATCTCAGTCTTTCGGTATCAGTTGACACCTGATTTGTGACCCAGTATGTGGTCTATTCTGGAGAATGTTCCATGCACGCTCGAGAAGAATGAGTATTCTGTTGTTTTAGGGTGGAATGTTCTGTAACTATCTATGAGGTCCATCTGGTCCAGTGTATCATTGAAAGCTCTTGTTTCCTTGTTGATTTTCTGCTTAGATGATCTGCCCATTGCTGAGAGTGAAGTATTGAGGTCTCCTACAATTAACGTATTGTTATCAATATGACTCTTGATTTTGGTTAACAGTTGGCTTATGTAGATGGCTGCTCCCATGTTGGGGGCATAGATATTTACAATTGTTAGGTCTTCTTGTTGGGTAGACCCTTTAAGAATGATATAGTGTCCTTCTGTGTGTCTAATTACAGACTTTAGTTTAAAACCTAATTTGTCTGATACAAGAATTGCTACCCCAGCTTTCTTTTGAGTTCCGCTGGCATGGAAGATGGATCTCCATCCCTTCACTTTCAGTCTGGATGTATCTTTAGGTTCAAAATGCATCTCTTGTAGGCAGCATATGGATGGGTCCTGTCTTTTTATCCAATCTGCAACCCTGTGCTGTTTTATGGGAGCATTTAGGCCATTCACATTGAGAGTGATTATTGAAAGATATGAATTAATTGTTATCATGTTGCCTTTGAAGACCTTGTTTTTATAGATTATCCCTGTAAATTTCTGTTGTATATCACTCTTGGGGTCTTTCTTCTTTTACAGAACCCCCCTTAATATTTCTTGCAAGGCCGGCTTAGTGGTCACATATTCTTTCAGTTTCTGCTGGTCTTGGAAGCTCTGCATCTCTCCATCCATTCTAAATGGCAGCCTTGCTGGATAAAGTATTCTTGGCTGCATGTTTTTCTCATTTAGTACCCTGAATAGGTCTTGCCAGGCCTTTCTGGCTTGCCAGGTCTCTGTGGATAGGTCTGATGTTATTCTGATGTTCCTCCCTCTGTACATAAGGAATCTCTTCCCTCTAACTGCCCTTAAGATGGTTTCCTTGGTTCTAAGATTTGCAAGTTTTACTATTACATGCCAGGGTATTGGCCTGTTTTCCTTGATCTTGGGAGGGGTCCTCTCTGCCTCTGGGATGTGAATGTTTGTTTCATTCCCCAGATTAGGGACGTTCTCAGCTACGATTTGCTCAAATACATCTTCTAGTCCTCTCTCTCTCTCCACTCCCTCAGGGATTCCAATTATTCTGACATTGGAATGCTTCATGGTGTCACTTATTTCTCTGATTCTATTTTCATGGATTCTGAGTTGTTTTTCCCTGGCCTCCTCTTTCCCCTTTTTATCTATTATATTGTCTTCCAGGTTGCTTATTCATTCTTCTGCCTCACTTACCCTAGCTGTTAGATTATCTAGATTGGATTGGATCTCATTGATAGCATTTTTAAGTTCGGCCAATTCACCTTTCATTTTTGCCCTTAGAGACTCTATGTTGTCATTAATTGATTTCTCCATTCTAGCCATTGTCTTCACAATTGCTAGCCTAAATTCTATCTCCGACATCTTGGTTATATCTGCATCCATTTGTAAATCTGCAGCATAAGTCATAATCTCTGAGTCTTTTCTATTTTGGGGGTTCCTCCTCCTAGTCATTCTGTTGATGGGTGTTTGTGGGAATGTATAGAGTCCAAATTATTGACCAGAACCCAAGCAAGATGCACCTGTTGTCTTGGGACCTTAGGGTTGCTGGCCTCTTGTTTTCCCAGCCTGTCTTCTGGGGAAGGGGGCTGCCGTGCTGTTACTCAGGCAACCCTGTTTGGGTGGAGTTGCCCTGCCCCCCTGTGGCGAGGATTGGGCTCAGCGGGTATCAGTTTTGGGGGCTTTTGTTCTCTGGCAGCTTTCCCTGGCGGCTTTCCGCGTCTCTTCCGAGAGTCAGAGCAGAAGAGACCATTTCCAACCCTCTGCCTCAGAGCAGAGAGACCGCAGTCTGTTCGTCATTGAGCTCTCCAGGCCACAGTGTCTCTGTTTCTGTCTGTGCTGCTATAAACTGCAGCGTCCTGGATTGTGTGTCCCTCCACAGCGCTCCCAGTCCTGCCTCCAGGTCAGGGCACGTCTCTGCCCTTTGTGCTTCTAAAACCACCAGCTGCTCCCAGTTCGCCCTCCCGACCCCACCCCTCCAGGTTTCCGCCCCAGAGGCTGCCCTAAAGTCCTTACCCTACCTGCTACTGGTCTGTGAGGCTGTGCTCCATTCCCAGCTCACGAGGCTGTTGCTCACCAGCAGTGTAGGATCCCCACAGCCAGGCACCCTCCTGCTGCCATTTATTTTCCGATATCTGCCTGTGGAATCAGGGCTCCCTGCTTCATACCTCAAAACCAACCGCCTGCGATATTCTGCTTGTAGAGATCCAGATCTTACATCTCAGGCTGGTTTCATGGGTGTTCAGAGTGGTCTGGTAGATATCCAGCTCAATTCCGGGGACCAGTTGAAATAGGGTCCCTACTCCTCCACCATCTTTCCTTCTCGAAAATTCAACTTCTAGGAAAACAACCTAGGCTATCAGTACAAACCAGTATTTAAAAAGTTTAGGGCCTTTTTTTTTTTTTTAAAGATTTTATTTATTTATTTGACAGAGAGAGAGAGAGAACAAGTACGCAGAGAGGCAGGCTCCCCGCTGTGCGGGGAGCCTGATGCAGGGCTCGATTCCAGGACCCTGGGATCATGACCCGAGCCGAAGGCAGCCGCTTAACCAACTGAGCCACCCAGGCGCCCAAGGCCTATTTTTGTATCATTAAATTGCCACTCATTTTTAATACAGGAATATTGCTCTTTATACTAGAATATGTAAGAAGTTGTAATTTAAATATAATCTTACACAAAACAAAATTAAAGCAATTAGAGCCTGTATTTTTTTTTTATTGGATAATAAGATCAAAGTAGACTATAACATTGCAACCTTATCTGTTTTGCCTGTTTTCCCTTTAAGGAAGCAAATTTAATAACCATGGCATGACATGTAAATACACTGAAGTAAAATTGCAAGTGTAACAAAAATGAAACATTTTGTGAAATAATTGAATATGATGAAACAACTGTTAGGTCAATTAATAATTAAAGAGCGAAAATCTATTAGGATGACTGAATGTCAGAAACTCTAGAAGAGAATGATTTAAGTATCCAAGGATTAAGAGGTTCTTGGAAAACTCTTCAAGCTCTTGGCAAAATTGATCATGTTATAAAACATATAAAATACGTCTAATATAATGCTTAAGAAAAATGAATTGGTTTGCAAACCTGTTGCTTTATTTAATCTAAGAATTAATGGAGGGGCACCTGGGTGGCTTAGTCGTTAAGCATCTGCCTTTGGCTCAGGTCATGATCCCAGGGTCCTGGGATCGAGCCCTGCATTGTGCTCCCTGCTCAGCAGGAAGCCTACTTCTCCCCCTCCCACTCCCCCTACTTGTGTTCCCTCTCTCGCTGTGTCTCTGTCAAATAAATAAATAAAAAATCTTAAAAAAAAAAATTAATGGATAGTTGAACTTATACCTAAATATTTAAAAAGAAAAAAACAATTTTGTTCCATAATTTTTTCAGTTAACTATAAATTTTAATACCTTTTTAATATTTTTTAAAGATTTTATTTGAGAGAGGATTAGAGAGAGAGCACATGAGAGGAGGGAGGGTCAGAGGGAGAAGCAGACTCCCTGCGGGATTTGATCCTGGGACTCTAGGATCATGACCTGAGCTGAAGGCAGTCACTTAACCAACAGAGCATCCAGGTGCCCCTTAATTTGTTTTTTAAAAAATATGTTGTTTAACTGTCTTTTTATGGTACCAGTTATCTTTGAGTAGGCTCTCACAGGGGATTTGGTTGTATTTTTAAAAACTTTATTGAAGTAATATGCATACAAAAAACTGCACATAAATGTACCACTCAAGTTTGCACAGCTAAATTACCTTTGTAGTCAATACCCAAATTCAGAAAAGAGAGCATTACCAACACCCTGGTGTTGCTCTGGTCCTTCTTTCCAGTCACTACCCTTCCCCTCCCAAGGGTAAGCATCATCCTGACTTCAAGCAACAGTTTTATTTTTGTACTTTATATGCATGTAATTATATAGCATGTACTCTTTCACACAACATTGTTTATTAGTGTCATCATTTTGATGCGAATAGTCATAAGACATTCATTTTCATTACGGTATAGTGTTGCATGACTATTCCCCAATTGATATATCCATTCTAGTGTTGATGGGCATTTGAGCAATGTCTTTCTTTTGGTTATTATATATTGTGGTGGTATAGACTTTTGTAGGAGTAATTGTCTTTTGTTGAACAGATGTGTGCATTTCTGTTGATCTGTATCTCAGAGTGGAATTACTAGGTCTTAGGGGTATGGTAAGCCATACAGCCAAACTATTTTCTGAAGTGTTTGTATCATTTTCCAACAATCTGTACTTGCTGTACATCTGTCAACACTTGGTATTTTCATTTTAGCCATTCTGGGGACATGTAGTGGTGTGGTATTGGGGGTTTAATTTGCATTTCTGATGATTAATATAGTAGAGCACCTTTTCATGTTTACTGGCCATTTAGGTATCTTTCTTTGTAAATGTTTAAGTCTTATTTTTTTTTCTCACTGATTTTAGAAGTTCTTCATATATTTTGGATATGAGTCCTTTGTTGGATATGTGTGTGTGTATATAATATACATGGCTGGATTGTTGTATACACATATCTTCAACTGTTGTTTGCCTTCTCCTTCATGATGTCTTTTGATTAATTAAAAATTCTTAATTTTAATATAACAAAATCAATTTTCACTCTGTATAGTTTTGTGTCCTGTTTAAGGTCACAAGGACCATTTTTTTTCTCTCCTTTTTAAAAGCTTTAATTTTTAACATTAATGAATGTTTCTTTATATTTAATTTTTAATTTTTTAAATTTGAGTATAATTGACAAATGATGTTTCATTAGTTTTAGGTATATAACATAGTGATTCAACAACTCTACATGTTATGCTCTTCTCACTTCAAGTGTAGCTACCATATACCCCCATGCAATGCTATTATAATACCAGTGACTATATTCCCTATGCTGTATATTTAGATTTACAACCCATTCGGAAGTGATTTGAGTATGGTATGAAGTAAAAGCAAAAGTATATTCTTTCCGTATATGAATATCCAGCTGACCCAGCCATATATATTGAAAAGATCATCCTTTTCCCACTGCACTGCAGTGTCATGTTGGTCATAAATTGAGTGATTACATATGTATAGGTCTGTTTCTTAGACTTTTCCTGTTTGTCAGTCAGTTGGTCTATTCTTGGACCAATTCTACTCTGTCTTAATTACTACAGCTTTATAGTAGCAACATAGTTTTTTTGTTTGTTTTTTGCGTTTATGGCTTTTTTATCTTCTTTTTTTTAATTTAAATTTATTATGTTATGTTAGCCACCATACACCATTAGTGTTTGATGTAGTGATCCACGATTCATTGCAACATAGTTTTAAGTGATTGTAACTTTCGATAACATGATTGGAAGTCATATGCTCGAAGCCTGAATTTTAATCTTCTGGATAATCAAGTTATAGCTTACATATATTGTATTGACACAAAGTGGGGAGGGTAAAGAAAACTTATGAAAAAATTTAAAATATCCTGGCTAGTAACAAGGGAATGAGAATGAAGATTATTACTGCATGTTTAGTGCTGTATCAAAATTTAGTAGGGAGTTGGATTCCTACTTTCCACGTATGAGAGGAACAATTTAAGACAACAAAAATTTAAAAAAAAAATTGTGTACAATCATATAATCAAGTGAAGAATGGTGTGGTGTAAACCAAGTGATATACAGATGAAGGAAAAGATCAGTGAGGGATGGAGTAGTTAGGAAAGGCCTCAGAGAGGAAGTGTGGCTTGAATAAATCCTTGAATTGATTTGGACCTGATTAGGTAACTTTTTTTTAAATTAAGTTTTTTATTTTAATTCCAGTATAGTTAACATACAGTGTTATATTAGTTTCAGGTGTACCATATAGTGACTCAACTATTCTATACATTACTCAATGCTCATCATGATAAGTGTACTCTTTAATCCTTATCATCTATTTCACCCATCTCCCCCACCACCCCCCTCTCTGGTAACCATCAGTTTGTTCTCTATAGTTAAGAGTCTGTTTCATAGTTTGTCTCCCTCTCTGCCCCCTGTCCCCTCATTTGTTTCTTAAATTCCACATATGAGTGAGATCATATGGTATTTGTCTTTCTCTGACTGGCTTATTTCACTTAGCATTATACGCTCCAATTCCATCTATGTTGTTGCAAATGGCAAGATTTCATTTTTTATGGCTGAATAATATTTGTGTGTGTGTGTGTTTGTGTGTCTTCTTTATTCATCTATCACTGGACACCTGGGACTGCTTCCACAATTTGGCTATTGTAAATAATGCTGCAATAAACATATTGTTTATGTATCCCTTTCAATTAGTGTTCTTGTATTTTTTGAGTAAATATCCAGTAGAGTAATTACTGGATCACATAATTCCATTTTTTACTTTTTGAGGAAACTCCATACTGTTTTCCACAGTGGCTGTACCAGTTTGCACTCCCAACAGTGCATGAGGGTTCCTTTTTCTCCACATCCTTTCCAACACTTGTTGTTTCTTGTGTTTTTTATTCTAGCTGACAGGTGTGAGGTGATATCTTATTGTAGTTTTGATTTGCATTTCCCTGATGAGTAATGTTGAGCATCTTTTCTTTAGTCTGTTGGTTATCTGTATATCTTCTTTGGAGAAATGTCTATTCGTGTCTTCTGCCCATTTTTTAAATTGGATTATTTGGTCTGGGGGTGTTAAGTTGTGTAAGTTCTTTATATATTTTGGAAACTATTTATTGGATATGTCATTTGCAAATATTTCCTAGAAGGTTGTCTTCTAGTTTTGTTGATTTTTGTCCTTCACTATGCAGAAGCTTTTTATTTTGATGTAGTCCCAATAGTTTATTTTTGCTTTTGTTTCCCTGGCCTCAGGAGAAAAGGCACTATGTCTGATGGTAGAGAAATAACTGCCTGTTCTCTCTTCTAGGATATTTATAGTTTCAGGTCTTACATTTAGGCCCTTAATCCATTTTAATTTATCTTTGTGTATAGTGTAAGCCATTAGCCCAGGGCCAGTTTCATTCTTTGGATGTCATCGTCCAGTTCTCCCAACCCCATTTGTTGAAGAGGCTTTTTCTCCTATTGTGTATTCTTTCCTCCTTTGTCCAAGATTGACTATATAATTGTGGGTTTTCTGGGCTTTTTATTCTATTCCATCAGTCTATGCGCCTGTGTTCATGCCAGTACCATGCTGTTTTGATTACTATGTCTGTGTAGTATAACTTGAAATCTAGAATTGTGATACTTCCAGCTTTTTCTTTTTCAAGATTGTTTTGGCTCTTTGGGGTCTTTGGGTCCATTCAAATTTTAGGATTTTTTGTTCCAGTTCTGTGAAAGTATTGTTGGTATTTTGATAGATCTCATTAAATCTGTAGACTGCTTTGGATAGTATGAATATTATTTATTTATTTTTGTGAGAGAGAGAGAAGAGAGCAAGTGGTGGGGAGGGGCAAAGGGAGAGGGAGAGAATCTTAAGTAGGCTCCATGCCCAGAGTGGAGCCTGATGGAGGGCTTGATCTCATGACCCCGAGATTCTTGAAATCAAGAGTCAGATGCTTAACAGACTGAGCCACCCAGGTGCCCCTGGATAGTATGGACATTTTAACAATATTTGTTTTCCAATCCATGAAAATGGAATATCTTTCCACTTGTTTGTGTCATCTTCAATATCTTTCATCAGTGTTTTATACTTTTCAGAGTATAAGTCTTTCACCTCCCTGGTGAGGTTTATTCCTAAGTATTATCTTTGGTACAATTGTAAATGGGATTGCTTTCTTAGTTTCTCTTTCTGTTGCTTCATTACTAGTATATACAATGCCACAGATTTTTTTTTTAACATTTCTTTATTATGTTATGTTAATCACCATACATTACATCATTAGTCCTTGATGTAGTGTTCCATGATTCATTGTTTGCGTATAACACCCAGTGGTCCATGCAGAACGTGCCCTCTTTAATACCCATCACCAGTAATTCCACAGATTTCTGTAATTAATTTTGTATCCTGCAACCCTACTGAACTTATCAGTTCTAGTAGTTTTTTGGTGGAGTCTTTAGGGTTTTCTATATACAGAATCATGTTGTCTGCAAATAGTGTAAGTTTTACTTCTTCCTTACCAATACGGATATCTTTTATTCCTTCCTCTTGTCTGATTGCTGTGCCTACTAGGACTTCCAGTTCTATGTTAAATAATAGTGGTGAGAGTGGACATCCCTGTCTTTTTCCTGACTCTTGGGGAAACACTGTTTTTCACCAATTAGTATGATGTTAGTTGTGGGTTTTTCATATGTGGCCTTTATTATATTGAGGTATGTTCCCTCTAATCCCACTTCATTGACTGTTTTTATCATGAATAGATGTACTTTGTCAAATACTTTTTTTGCATTTATGAAATGATCATATGACTTTTATCCCTTCTTTTGTTGATGTGATGTATCATACTGACTTGCAAATATTGAATCAACCTTCCATCCCAGGGATAAATCCCACTTGATTGTGGTGAATGATTTTTTTTTTTTAAATGTATCATTGAATTCAGATTGCTGGTTTTGTTGAGGAATTTGTATCTATGCTCATCAGAGATATTGGCCTGTAGTTCTATATATATATATATATATATATATATATATATATATTTTTTTTTTTTTTTTTTAGTCTCTTTATCTGGTTTTGGTATCTGGGTAATACTGGCTTCATAGAATGAATTAGGAAGTTTTCCTTCTTCTGCTTTTGGAATAGTTTGAGAATAGGTATTAACTCTTCTTTAAATGTTTGGTAGAATTCCCCTGTGAAGACATCTGGTCTTGGACTTCTGTTTCCTGGGAGTTTTTTGATTGATTCAATTTCATTGCAGATAATCGGTTTGTTTAAATTTTCTATTTCTTCTTGATTCAATTTTGGGGGTTCTATGTTTCTAGGAATGTATCTATTTCTTCTAGGTTGTCCAATTTGTTGGCATATAATTTTTCATAATATTCTTAGTCTTTTGTATTTGTCATATCAGTTGATATTTCTTTCATTTCTGATTTTGAGTCTTCCCCCACCCCAACCCCCCTTTTATTAATTAATTAATTAATTTGAGTCTAGCCAGAATTTATCAATTTTGTTGATCTTTCAAAGAACCAGCTCTTAGTTTCATTGATCTGTTCTATTATTTTTATTAGTTTCTATTTTATTTCTGCCCTAATCTTTATAATTTCCTTCCTTCTACTAGTTTTGGGTTTTGTTCCTTTTCTGGTTCCTTTAGAAATAAGGTTAGGTTGTTTATTTGGGATTTTTCTAGCTTCTTTAGGTAGGCCTGTATTGCTATAAACTTCCCTTTTAGAGCAGCTTTTGCTAAATCCCAAAGATTTTGGAACATTGTGTTTTCATTTGTCTCTGTGTATTTTTTGATTTCCTCCTTGATTTCTTGGTCGACCCATTTGTTGTTTAGTAGCATGTATTTAACCTCCATGTATTTGTGTTCATCCTAGACTTTCTCTTGTGGTGGATTTGTAGTTTCATAGTGTGTGGTCAGAAAAGATACATGGTATGACCTCAATCTTTTTGAATTTATTGAGACTTGTTTTATGGCCTAATATGTGATCTATCCTAGAGAATGTTCCACGTGTGCTTGAAAAGAATGTGTATTCTGCTCTTTTAGGACAGAATGTTGTGAATATATCTGTTAGGTCCATCTGGTCCAATGTGTCCTTCAAAGCCATTGTTTCCTTATTGATTTTGTTTGGATGATCTATCCTTTGACGTCAATGGGGTGTTAAAGTCCCCTACTATCCATGTTTGTCGTTAGCTGCTGTATTTGGGAGCTCCCATGTTGTATGCATAAATATTTAGTTTAAGTATTTACAATTGTTATATCTTGTTGGATTGTACTGTTTATGATTATACAGTGTCCTTTTTCCCTTGTTACAGTTTTTGTTTTAAAGTCTGTTTTGTCTGGTAGAAGCATTGCTACTCCAACTTCCTTTTCCTTTCCATTTGCAATGATAAATGTTCTCCCGTCCCTTCACTTTCAATCTGCATGTTTCTTTAGGTCTGAAATGAGTTTCTTGTAGGCAACATATAGATGGGTCTTACTTTTCTATTGATTCCATCACCCTGTCTTTTAATTGAAACATTTAGTCCATTTACATTCAAATTATTGATAGTATTTGCTGTCATTTTGTTACTTGTTTTATGGTTGTTTTTGTAGTTCCTCTGTTCCTTTCTTCTCTTGTTCTTTTCTCCAGGATTAGTTGGCTTTAGTGAAATACTTGGATTCCTTATTATTATTATTATTATTATTATTATTATTATTATTATTTTTGAATATCTATTTTTGATTTGTGGTTACCATTTGGTTTATATATAAAATCTTCTGCATATAGCAATCTATATTAAGCTGATGCTTGCTTAATTTTGAACTCATTTACTCCTCTCCCCTCCATGTTTCAGATGTTTGGTATCATATATCTTTTTTAAAAAGATTTTTTATTTGAAAGAGTGTGCACACAACAGGTGGGGAAGGAGGAGCAGAGGAAGAGTGAGAAGCAGACTCCCTGCTAAGCAGGGAGCCTGACATGGGCTTGATCCCAGGACCCTGAGATCATGACCCAAGCTGAAGGCAGATGCTTAATCAACTGAACCACCCAGGCGCCCCAAATATCCTTTTATTTTGTGCGTCTCTTGACTTTTAGATATACTTGTTTTTGTGTTTGTGCTTCCTATTTTTCTTACTTTTGGTTTTTGTTTTCCATTAGTAGATTCCCCCTAACCTTTCTTATAGGGCTGGCTTAGTGGTTATGAATTCATTTAACTTTTGTTTGGGAAACTCTCTCCTTCCATTCTGAATGATGGCCTTGCTGGTTATTCTGGCTATAGGTTTTTCCCTTTAAGCACTTTGGATATATCATGCCACTCCCTTCTGGCCTTCTGCTGAAAATCAGCTGATAGCCTTAAGGGATTTCCTTTGTATGTAACTGTCTTCTCAACTCTTGCAACTTTTCAAGTTCTTTATCACTGTTTTTTGCCATTTTAATTACGTGTCTTGGTGTGGATCTCCTTGGGTTGAATTTGTTGGGGAAATCTCTCTGCCTCCTGAATCTGGATCTCTTTCCCTCCCCGGATTTGGGAAGCTTTCAGCTTTTATTTCTTCAAATACATCTTCTGTCCCTTTTTCTGGGATATCCCTATAATGCAAAATGTCCTTAGACTCAATGGTGTCACTGAGTTCAAGTTTATTCTCATTATGTGGTATCTGTCTCTCACCTGTTCAGCTTAAATGCTTTCCATTACTGGATCTTCCAGGTTACATATACGTTCCTCTGCTTCCTGTAGCTTACTATTTATTCCATCTATTGTCTTAATTTCGTGTAGAGTTACCTGTTATTTTTAACCTCTTTTTTCAAGGGTCTCACGGATTTCCTTCACCCTTTTCTGAAGTCCAGTATCTTTATGATCATTACTTTAAATTCTCTTATATTACTTATTTCAGCTTTGCTTAGATCTCCTGCTGTAATTTCGTCCTATTCTTTCATTTGGGACATATTCTTCTGTCTCATTTTCTTTACCTCGATGTCTGTGTTAGGAAAGTCAGCTACATTTTATGTTCTTGAAAGTAGTGGTTTTATGAAGAAGAGTTCCTATAGTGCCCTGCAGTGCAATGTCCCCTGTTCACCATAACCTGGCAATTCAGAGAAGTCGGGGTCATTTTTTCTTTCAGTCCAGATCTCTGCCCTCTCTGCCTGTTGTGGGCTGTACTTGCTCTATGTTGTATGAGACCCAGGCAGGCTGGCTCTGAGGGAGAACAGCCAGCCACAAGAGGGCTTGAGAGCAGGGTAGCAGTTTAAATTTGTGCTAAGCTGCTAGTCCTAGGCAGAATCCCACAAAGCACGGTGGCCACCAGGGGCATGGTATGTGGTGGCTGTGGGCACCCAGTGTGTGCATGCACTGGCTGGGCAGGGTGTGTGTGGGGTTAACAAAATTTGTCCTGAGCTCAGCAGGCTTGATGGCGGGGGTGGGGGGGTGGGGGGGGTGGGGTCCTCAGGAGAACTCATGGGTGGTGTGCATGGCCAGCAGGCTGGGTAGCAAGTATCTGTGAGGTGCCACCTCAGCCAAATGGTTTTGTATTTATGCTTGGGGGGCAGGGGAGGAAAATGGCACCTGCCAGCTTCTTAGTTCCTGGATAAATTCCCCAACATGCTCCAAAATCTGTATAAAAAGATCTCCTTCTTGTTTGTCCCAGGCATTGTGCAAACTGTCACTTCCATGGTGCCTCTCTGCAAGCTGCTGTCTTTAAGTGTGGGGACCCAGCTATCCCTTGCCTTCCCTGGCCCAGTGCTGAGTCAGCTGATTTTTAAAGCTCCAGGTCTTTTTGGTTATGCAAAATCATGGAATTTAGCCGCTCTGGTTTTCAAAGCCAGTCATTATGGGGATTCTTCCCCATGTGGGCTCCCTCTCCCTTGTAGGCGGCTCCTGACTTCCACTTCTGCCTTCCTTAATCTCTCAGATGTGGCGTCTTCGCTATATTTAGTAGTGGAATCTTCTGCCAGTCTTTTGATTGCTCTAGTTTATTTACTCAGATGTGTTACCTAGTTGTAAATGTGGGAGGGTGAGCCTAGAGTCCTCTTACTCTGCCATCTCTACTCAGTGATTAGGGGTCACTTTTTTTTTTTTTTTTTTAAAGATTTTTATTTATTTGACAGAGACACAGCAAGAGAGGGAACACAGGCAGGGGGAGTGGGAGAGGGAGAAGCAGGCTTCCCGCGGAGCAGGGAGCCCGATGTGGGGCTCGATCCCAGGACCCTGGGACCATGACCTGAGCTGAAGGCAGATGCTTAACAACTGAGCCACCCAGGCACCCCAGGTCACTCTTAATGTAGCCTTCATTTTTGTTTCCTATACCTCAATACAGAAAATCCACTATTATATCCTGCTCTTATTTCCTTAGATGCCTCTTTATTAGTTTCAAATACTAATGGTTTTAACACTGACAGCACACCTGAAGCACCTGGGAAACTTTAAAAAATACTGATGCCCAGGCCTCATCAAGCTAATAAAATCAGTCTGTGGGTGTGGGGGCCAAATCCTCAGCATATTTAAATGTCTTCCCAGGTAATTCAAATGTACAAATAGAGTTGAGGACCACTGAAGGAGAATGTGCATTCAGTAGTTCTCAACTGGTGACAGGCTTGTTGCAATAAATTTAGGACACTTTGTTAAATTTTTTTTCAGGTAAACATTCCAGCCCCCCTCCTCCCCAATGTCTTCAGATATTTTGCCATGACCAGGGGTTGCTATTGGCATCTAGAGAGTAGAGGCCAAGGATGCTGCTAAACAGCATACAATGCACAGGACAACTTCCACAACACTTACCAGCTTCAAAATGTCCACAGTGTAGAGGTAGATAAATCCTGCTTTGGAGTAACATGAGAACCAGTTATAAGAAGAGGAAACAGAATTGGAACTAAAAGCAGAATTCTGTTTAAATATAAGGATTATATTGATGTTACAACTGACAGAAGTCCACAAAAAGGAGTTTTATACTTGAAGCCAGAGAACTGCTGTTTGAAGTGTAGTATCTATAATTGAATTTTTTAGATAGGTTTCAGTACATTTTCAAAGAAATTCAAAGCATGCAGAGTTCAATAGAATGAAATTTGAAGTTTATGAAATGTGGAAGCAGTATTTTACTAGTTAACCTGAAAGTTCTTTCAGTTTAAATTCTGCAACTCTTTGATAATGATCACAAAGAGCCAAAATAGAAATATTTTTATATATTATGTACATACACATATATGTACATATTATTTATGTATGCATATATACATACTCATATATATAGATTTGATTCCACTGTGTATGTGTGTATGGATGTGTATATGTATATATACACACACACTGGAATCAAACCAAATTCCAGTCCTGGGTCTTAAGACTAGCTGTGTAACCTACTGCATGCTCCTAGGTCTCCCATTTTGTCCTCTATAAAATGAGGGATGTAGGTCAGATGACCTGAATGATCCCTTTCCAGAGTTAACTTCTGTACAATAATTCCTAAGTTCTTGTCAAAATACAAATTTCACAATAAAACCTATTTCTCAGTGACAGGTCGAAATTCATTTCAATGGCTCAACCTTATTTTAAAACATAGCAAATTTATGTTTAGGATGGATAATTTTATGTAGGATTTCTTTATGGAGTCCTGAATAAGTGAATATGAGAAAACTTTTCTTACTAAAGTACATAATAATGAACTACTTTCTACTATTTATCAGTAAGAGTCCCTTGGATTATATTTCCTGAACCTGAATCTTGCCATAACATTTGAAAAAATATTTTAACTGGCAATTACTGCTTCTCATGTTGTTTCTGGTTCAGTTAATGATAAAGGAGCCCTGCCATCATGTACCCTAGCACACATACAATAATACATAGCCATTTTTGGGACTAAGTATCCCTTTCAACCAGTAGATGGCACTTCAGAATTGTTAAAGCCAATGTTGAAATTTCAAGGGAACATGGCTCAAACAATGAGGCAAGGTAGGGAATGCCTGGATAAACAATATGCACAGTGGAAACAGTGAGAGTGCTAAAAGACCATGGACCAAATAATTTTTTTTTTTGTGGGAGCTGTCCTTTGCATTGTAGGATGTTTAACAGCATCCCTGGCCTCGACCTACTAGATGCCTAAAGTACCACCCCTTTTACTCTGCCCCACGTTGTCACAAAAGTGTCTCCAGACATTGCTAAATTTCCTGTGGGGCAAAACTGTCCCAAGTCAGAACAACTGAGAAAGCAAAAAATATACAGATTTATAATTATACACAGTAAGAACTGAGTGCTCTCACACTGCTGAGTGAACAGAAGCCAGACATAAGAGCAGGAGATCAGGATAGTGGTTACCCTTGGGAGGGACAGTGAAGGGAGAAGTGCCGGTAACGTTCTGTCTTGATCTGGGTGCTGCTTACATGGATGAAAATTTATTGAGCCCTTATGATACTTTCCACATATATAATCCCATATTGCTTTGTAGTTTGAATGAAAACTTTGCACCCATTACTCTTTGAATCATTAAACAACACTTAGCTACATGTTAACTAAGTAGGGTTTTAAATCATCTCCATGTGTTCCTTTTAAAAATAGTCACTTAACTAAAAAATACAGGAAAAATCCACTTCATTTGGTAGAAGTTACTTGTTCTTCTGAGATTCCTACTGGCAAGAGTCTCACAAACCTAAGATGATTCTTTGTAAAGTATCATAGTTTCTATCTCTTACTAAAATGGAGAAATATGATTTAGCAGCTGAGGCACTGTTTTGTCAAAATAACCTATATTTATCTGCCTCAATCCAGGAGTTAAGGATTCTTTTTTTAGTATGTGTAAGAATGAGATTCACATTCTTTAAAGATGTAGTAGTATCCTTTTCTTTTCTGGCCCAAACACTACTTCAAAGTAATACATGCTACCACAACACTTAACAAAGAAAATTTAAAGCTACATTGAATCTAGAATTCTCGATTGCATTTATTTTAAAAATATTGCAATGAAAAAACACAGATCCAAATGTGTGATTTATTTTGAGAAAAATAAAACAGGTTTTTCCAATAAAGGGAAGAAATTACAATGAAATCATGTCCTGATTACATGTTAACTACCACATTTTATACAATGTGGATGTGATCAACATGTATTTAAACATTTATTTGAGATTTAAAAATCACATACCATTTGCCAATGCTGTAAATCCATAAAGGTAGAAATAAATACCTAAAAATAAATTTTAAAAACTGAAGCTTCTGACAGTGTTTATAGATCAACCCAAATGGTACAAATAGTACAGCCAATAAATTGACATTACTGTTAGTTTCCACCTAATTTCTTCATAATATGGCTGTCTGGTGTTGCATTAGTGAAGATACTTCCTACAACCACATGGGTACCCCAGAGCCTATGACGAATCACTTTACAGCAGCCAAGATCATCCACAGAGAATCCTAAATGTCGATAGCGTTCATCTGTTTCAAAAAGAGTGTTGTTTGTATATGGTCCAAAAAACTGGAAGAAATAAAAGTCACATTCATTAGCAAGAAACACAATGATGTAATAGTTTTTATGTAAACATGAACACATACCTATTTTAATACTTAAAATATTTAAAAAATCAAGAAATAAAAAGGGCAGTTTAGGTACTGCATGTGACCAAACACTTCTGCTTCATCCAATACCTGTGCTTCTGGAAATGTGAAACCAATAATCCTAGCAAATTACATGTTAGCCAGAACCAAACGCTTTTACTTGACTTGGAAAGGAATAGTCTATATTCCTATCTTAAGATACAAAGAACTTCATTATTATTTGTAACTGAAAGCTACAACCAGAATTTAAAATGTGACCACAATAGTGGTTCTTATTTTCTTCAAAATATAATGTCAGAAACATACTGCCTGGAAGTTAACATTTATAAATATTTCTTTTTAGAATTAAGAAAATATGGGTGTTAAAAGTTTTCTTCCTTAAACTATGATTGCTAATTTGTAACTACCAAATTCATTAATGTAAAAGTATTTACTAGTGAGGATGAAGAATAATAAAGACAAAAACTTAATTTTAAGTGATGGTGGTCCCTCAAAGGTTGTAAATGGAACAGACTCAAACTGGTACTTCTTTGGGCAGAGTTGTAAGGTTTAAAAACTCTTTTAATTAATGATAACTTTGGTAGAAACAGATCATTTAACAGTTTTATAATAAAACATTCCTACTTCAAATTAATCTGGTTTTCAAAATGTAATTACTCACTGCCAAACCAGATGATGGGTCAATAAAGTCAGCCCAATAGCCTTCAGCTCGAAGAGCATAGCAAATTTCCTTAGCACCATTAATGAACTGCATAGAAAAAGACAAAAATAACATAGATAGCATCCTTACAGATTGTTGAAAAATAAAAATTTTAAATCTTTTGCTTCAGATAGAGAACTCAAGATTAATTAGAAAATACAACTAATGATAAATCCGATATAGTCTTATTTTTGCCAGTCCCAAAATTAATGGTTCATTTAACACTTTCGTTTCCTTCAGAAAGTCTAAATTGTGTATTTTTTCTTCTAAATTATTTCCTATTTTAGGAACAATTTCTAATCAGTTCTGTGCTATTAACTCCCAAATTTGCCACGAATTAGAAAATATAGTTACTATTTTTGTATTATAAAAATAAGGTAAGGGAAAAGGTATGAACCATTCATTCATTTGAATGTTTAAAAATGTATTTGTCAAAAACACATCCATCCATGACACATAATTTTTACTATATACCCTCTATTTTTTTGTACAGTACATAATTATTACAGACCATATATCTGTATCACCTATTCAAAATCTTGGTCTCACCATCCTACTTTGTAATTCCTATGATGTTCTTACTAGGTTTATCAGAAGTCTAAGCAGTGAAAAAGACAGTAAAAATTATTAAGACCAGATTAGAGTGTTAAAAAAAGGACAAACCATAAATGTTTAAAAGCACTTCTGGCCATAATAGAATAACAGCTATCAAACTTGCAATCTGCTGAAAGCTGTAAATCAGACTAAAACATATGAGGCAACGGTTTTAAATCTTGAACAGTAGTCAGACAAACTGTAATCCTGGAGAGAAGGGCAACAAATTAGGTGATCCCCATTATTTGTTCTAGCTCTCTGTCTGGAACACTGTTTGTCACAGGGCAAAGGAGAAGATTCCAAGCAAAGTGATGGTGTCACTAAGCGAAGGAGGTAGAAAGCAAGAGTTTTGCTGAAGCATCTGGAATTTGTGGGTTGGGGTACTGGAAGAGAGATGCACAGAGTAATTCACCCTGGGTCAGTAGCCAAGGGTGGAGTTGTGCACTCCCAAGGCAAAATTTCTTGAAGAATCGGCCTCACAGAGAGTGCCAACTGGCGTCTGAGGGCTCAAGGGTGTTACCAGAGGTTGGTGCAGTGCTAGGTAACATGGATTTCTGGCCCACATAGAGTGTTAAGACCTCACTGAGAATGTCTGGCATTTAGTGGAGATCCCCAAAAGTTTAAGCTTGAGGAGGATGGGCCAGTTAGCAACTTGTAGCCTGAAGGCCAAATCCAGGCTGGGTGCCTGTATGTGTAAATATGGTTTCACTGGAATATATCCATGTCTGTTCGTTCATATACTGTCTATGGTTGCTTTAACAATATGAGGGTAGAGTTGAGTAGTTGAGACCCTATAACCTATTAAGCCTAAGAATTTACTATGTGGCTCTTTAGCAGGAATCAGCAAACTTGTTCCTGCAGAGAGGAAACAAATTAATTTACTTTTTCCCAGCACTTTCTTATGAAATAATGAAAAACATTAGTATTATATTCTTTACATTATTTCATACTTAATATTTACACTTACTGTTGAATTTCATTAATCCTCTTAATTCAGAAACCAACTGAATATGGTCTAAAAGTCATTAGAAAATATATCAATTTAATGAACAGAAACAAAACTACAAGGAGAACAAAACAATACAAATGTTGGTAAAAGTTTAAGTATTTCTCTTAAGATTTCAACAGCAAACACTGACATCTGGTGGGAAAAAAATAGATTTAAACTACAGAACATATAAAATCTACTGATAGTAAACTATAGGTGGTTCTAAAAAAAATCACTAACATATCTAAAATAGAAAAATTTTCCCACAGGGGAAAAAAAACAGCTTTAGTCATTGTAAAATTAAAAACAATTATGACATTTCAAAACCCTGAAATTGGTTATAAAAAACTGACAATTATACTGGGGTCAGTATCAAATGAGGTTCAGAATCCAACTCATTAGAAACTAGGACCAATAATGCAATGCACATTTGAGAGCATTCTAATGACTAAATGATAGCAATTTGTATAAATATTAGGAAATAGGTAAACAGAAAATGTTTGAGTTACTGCCTAAATTTCAACTCTCTAAATTCAGATCTCTTCAAAATCAGACCGTTCTTATGCCTCTCTGTAACTTATTAACCAGCACGAAACTTGCTTATGATCATGACTACATGAAATTTACTAGTAAAGTTATATGTGGGACATTTTAGTATAAAGTCATTATCCTAAGAGATTCTGTTCAGTATATAAATTATAATTTACAAATGAAAAGAACCATATATCTAATCCTAAAGAAAATATAAAAAAAATTGCTAATATCATCTTATGTGGAAATTAGTAAAGGGAATTTTTTCAAATATAGTTAGCTAAAAAGCAAAGGACAGGGAAAAACTGTGGGTATATAAGACATTACTGTACTGTACACTGAAAATTATTCCAGTCTTCAAGGAATAAACCATAACACTTTTTACTTGACTTGCTTTAAAGAAAGTAAGTGATGGGTATGAAGAGTTAATTTTACTTTTTTGCCATTTTTATTTCTCTGTATGTATTTCTCAAATTCAAAAAAAAGTTGAAAGTACTGGACAGAATCTAAGTTTTTCGAAGATACTAAAACAAAACAAAAGATGGCATTTTTATTCTCAGAAAAGATGTTAAAGTCCTTTAGTACTGAAATACATTAGCAGAGAATTAATAAACACTAAAAAGATACCCATCATTTTAAAATGTTGGTTCACTGGTATTTAAATATCATAAAATTTAAATTGTCAGCAATGGAAAGAATTACCTTTTCTAAAAGCATTTCTCTTTCATTTTCTACCTCTTCACTCCAAACAGTCATATCATTCTTAGTTTTCTGTGTTATAGTCAGAATCATTAGTTTGTTGGTAGCTCCTTCTGGAAACAGTGACTCAAAATCTATAAATAAGAATAAAAATTCCAGGGAGAAAATGTTTTATATACTGCTTCTTTTAAAAGGAAAAAAAAAAGTACTTCTTTAGAAAAATGATGATTAAGTTATTGTGGGACCATGTTAGGTTGATAAATACATACTATTTTTGAAAAAGAATTTGAAGTCTTGTTGAACTGAAATACTGCTGTCAACAATTCTGAAGAGCAAGTAAGGTTACCTGTTATTGGTCTTGTAATTTTCAAATAAAGTTTATTATTAAAATTTTCTCAGTATTATGTATTAGTTCATGAAATTATAGCTATAAATAATCACCCAGAAGTTGAAGGATTTCAGGGGAAAAGTCTACAGCTGTCAGGGTACATCTGAAAGACCTTACCTTGGCCATGTAATCTTTTCTGGCCAGACATATTAAAATATTAAGTTACAAAGTACTGCAATTCCTATGGAGTCCATTATTTAACATATTAGAAAACTAGTGACATATACAGATAGTGTAAATGTATGAAGCACACTATACCTCTTCGCAGCAATTCTGGGCATGTCTGGATTGCACACTCTACTTTGGCATTTTCAAAGTAAGTTTCTGCACTGTTGATTTCTTGTTCAACAGGTGCATTACTACCCTAAGAAGAATAAGATATATAAATAAAAGCTGGAGTTCAAATAAAATACCTGATCTGTTATAAACTTGTATTCCCTGAAAAGTTTTTAAAAATAATTAACTGGTGGTGGGGTAATATTTAAAAACTTCAAAATGAACATATAAATATGCTAATATTCTAAGACTTGATATGAACAGAAGTTGGCTAAGAAACTAAAATGCCATGACAATTCTTACAATGTCACCTTTTCTGATATTTTGATATCTACTTATCCTTTCTTTTGTTTTGTAAAATGGCGATAATCACACTAACTTACAAAATAACATGCTTAAATATACAGCCTCTTCTACAGGACGAGTTTAGAAGCTTCTATTCAACTGAAATTTATAGGGCACCTACTATACATCAGACACTATGACAAGAGCAGCCCCCCAATGGTAAAAAATCCAGCCTTCACTCTTAGGTTTAAATGAGTGAGTAGAAGAAAAATAGCATGAACAAATAAATGTAATCCAATATGAAAAGTGCTACAGAGTTACGAAGAAGTCTTCTGGCAGCAGGGGAAAATCAGGAAAAGGTTGAAATTGTATTTGAACTACAAGTTAATTAACGTGTATGTGTGGTATGTAAAGAATAGGAAGAAAGGAGGTTAGAAACTCAGGAGGAAAAACAGCCCACCAAGAGATAGAAACAGTGCAAGCACATTCAGCGGTCAAAGAGAATGATACAATAAAACACATCAAACCAACCAAAAAGGTATACTGTGATTTGAGTGCAGAGGGAGTAGCAGGAGATGAAGTGGTAAAGGGATCAAAATTGTGGAAAGTCATTTATGCCACATTAAGAAATTCTGACTTTAGTCTATAAACAATAAAGAATAGCAAGATCAGATACAAAAAGATAATGCTAGTATTACTGTGCAGGCAATAGACCAGTAACAACAGCCAATATTTACTGATCACAGTGTATTTAAGTGTTTTATGTACATTTTCCCATTTAATCCTCATAGCAACTTTGCAGGCTAGGTATTATTATCCCCCATTTTACATATAAAGAAACAGGCTCAAAATATTAAGTAGCTTTCTCAAGGTCACAAAATTAAGTAAAAAGCAGACCTAACCTTTGAAGCAAGATTTATCCTAGCTTCACAGTCCATCTTGCTATAACGCCTCTAAGAATTGAGGAGAGATATGGAGGCCTTGAACGCTGGCTTTATTAGTGGGAAGTGAAAGGACACAAATAATTTAAAAGTTACTTCAGAGATGGAAGAAATTAAATTTTGTCACTCTCTATGGGGATATGATGGAGAGAGGAGCCCAGTTTGGCAGTATAATTTTTGTCTTGGGACAGTGGGAGAATGACTAAATCACTTATGCTATTGATAACACAGGAGTAAGGACAGGTTTTGAGGCGTGGGGAACCTAAGTATGAGACATATAAAGTCTAGGGAATTTTAAGACATTCAGATAATGATGTTTGGCAGGCAGACAGAAATATAGAATCAGAAATGTCAGAAACTGAAAAAGGAAGCCAAGGCATTAAGTGACCAGGGAATAATTCAAGTAAGATGGACAGAAACACATGGGAAATAACATAATTGGCAGACAGGAGGAGACAAGAAGACAGAGAAGGAATTATTGGAGATAAAATGTCAGGGGAGGTCAACTGTCTCCAAATGTTAGGTTATCTGATATAAACCATAACTATGAGGGGCTGTTGCTATAAATATTATGGCTTTGATAAAATCAGCCTGAAACTATGTAGAAATTCAGAAAATGGTACAGATTAGGGGTTTGACAGAAACTCTGAATTGCATGTAACTTTCCATTTGGGTGAGCAACATCAGTTTATTTTATTTATTCATTTGAGAGAGAGAGAGCGCACACATGAGCAAGAGCAGTCAGAGGAAGAAGCAGACTCCCTGCTGAACCAGAGAGCATGACGCGGGGCTTGATCCCAGGACCCTGAGATCATGACCTGAGCTGAAGGCAGACGCTTAACCAACTGAGCCACCCAGGCATGCTCCCCACTCCCCCACCCTTTTAAAGTAAGCTCTTTGCCCAATGTGGGGCCTGAGCTCACAGACTCCAAATCAAGAGTAGCATGCTTTACTGACTGAGCCAGCCAGGCACCCCTGCAATACCAGTTTAAGGACTCATTACAAACAAAACAAAAACCACCATCAACAACAAAAACCTATTTATAGATCTTTTTTAGTTACTATATCTGAAGAATTTCAGAGATCTCAAAATTTTAAGTTTTAAATGCCTAGAGGAATGTAAAACTAGTTGGAGTTTGTTCCACATAAAAATTACACTGTTTATAAAAGTGAAAAACAATCTAAATTTTTAGCAATAGATATTAAGTTATATTTGAAATAGGCAGTTATTGAACAATGTATTTTTGAAGAACTATTTACCTACAAGAGATTGTTATCTAAAGTAAAAAAAGAAAAGGGGGGGCACCTGGGTGGCTCAGGTCATAATCTCAGGGTTCTAGGATGGTACCCCGAGTCAGACTCTCTGATCGGTGGGGAGTGTGCTTCTCCCTCTCCCTCTGTGTGCTTGCTTTCTTTCTCTCTAATAAATAAAATCTTAAAAAAAAAAGTTAAAAAAAAATTAGAGGCACCTGGGTGGTACAGTTGGTTAAACATCTGCCCTCTGCTCAGGTCATGGTCCTGGGGTCCTAGGATTGAGCCCCATGTCAGGCTCCCTGCTCAGGGTGGGGAGCCTGTGTCTCCTTCTCCTTCTGCCCACCCCCTAGCTCCTCTTCCTGGGCTCTCTAATCCACGAAGAAAATCCTTTGAAAAAAATTATATAGAACAATGCCAAGTTTTTAAAAGCTATATATGTTGTTTTTGAATATGTTGGAATTAAGATTTTAAAAAAATTTTTCAAGTAATATGCTCACAATGATCAGAAAAACAGAATAAATGATATTCACAATTTACCTGAAATTCATTCACATACTGTGCCATCACAAACTCGTGTCTTTCAGTTGATAAAGGTTCTGCTAGAACATCAGGTAAAGTTTTATGAACCTGGCTTTTCTTCTGTGATGTGGTCCCATTGAGATGACAGTCAAAACCTATGTTCCCAGGAAGCTGAAATCTCTGATCCTGAGGTCCAAATGGTCCCATAGTTTCATCAGGCCATACTGTTCGAGAGCCTGAAGAGGAACAACAAAATTTTCTCCAATAGTCAAGTGCATTGGACTGAAAGAATATTCTTCTAATTAGGTATTTTTTACAAAACCAACAGATCTTTGAAATTCGCTTTCTTGTGTGAATATAAATTAGTTTTATGTCATTTAAAAAAAGATCAAAGTAACCAGTTTCTGGCTCAAAGGTAAGTCCATTATAAGGAGAAAGATATAATAAAGTACAGTAATCCATGTTATGTAATGCCTGATAGTCATTAAAAAGAATATAGTAAATTTTGGAAGGAGCCTGGGACGATAGCAGAGTAGGAGAATCCTAAGTACACCTCGTTAACACAAACACCTAGGTAACAACCACATCAGTGCAACTAACCCAGGAATCTGGGTTAATCATAGAGAAGAGGCCAATCAGAAAGGATAGGAGGGGCAGAGACACAGTTCGAAACCAAACTACCCAGCAAGACTAACCACAAACAGGAGGGAGAAGCAAAGAGAAGGGAGAGGAAAAGACCCCATACCAGGTACCCCAGACATGAGGGACCCCCACTGAAAAGACAAGTCCCCATAACATCTGGCTTTGAAAATCAGTGGGGCTTAGCTTCAAAGGTTTTTAGTGGGTTTAGCTCTGGGAGAGCCAGAGGGTGATAGGAAACTGCGTCCCCACCCTTAAAAAGAGAGCATAACAAACAATCCCACCTAAATACAGCATAGAAGCAGAAGTTTGAAAAGTGCCTGGGGTATACATGAAGGAGTTTTTTTTTTTTTTTTTACTAATCTCAATCTGTATTGAGAAGAATCTGTGTTGGAGAAGCAAGGATCTGTAGGAAACTTCTCCAAGAACAACAGAGCTGGCAGGTGCAATTTCTCTCCCTCCCACCTCGGCCTAGATACCCAGACATTTGTGGAACCAATGTGAACACTTTCCACATAGCTTGCTAACACTGTGCACTCACTCCTGCATTCTCCTGTTGAATCACTCCATTCAAGAAGCCCCACTGGGCATGAGTCCCTGCAAAGCAGCTCCAGCCAGGTCTCATCTTACAAGCAGCCCTGATAGGGAACACTATCACTCCAAAATAACTCTTGCCCTGGGGAGTGGGGAAGATAATCACACACACCTGTCTGACTGCAGCACCAGCAGACTGACTTGGACAGACATCTGATCTCTTGGCCCCACTAATCAACAAAGCCTCTCAAATGAAAGACAGAGATAGTGCCCTGCACTTCTGTGCAATTGCAGCCCCTGCTAATGGGCTGAAGGCAGGCATCTGGACTGATTACTGATACTGTTCAACTATAAGCCCTTCCCCCTGCCCCAAATAGGCCCTTAACAGCATAGGGACCAGACCCTGCTCACAATAAGCAAAATGGACATTTGGAGCTGACTGGACTGAAGGCAAATGTGGCTAACCCACAACAGTATGGTGCACAAAATTCATATAAAAGTCACCCCTCAGGTGCTTGGTTCTGGAGAAGAGGGGACAGTGTGCTACAGGGCACCACAGGACCTCTTCTTCATACAGCCACTACTTTCAAGATCAAGAGATGTATCTTACTTTCTAAATAAGTAGGGAAAAACACAGAGAAACAAAATGAGGAGAAAGAGGAATATGTCCCAAATGAAATACCAAGCAAAAGAGCTAAATGAAATATAGATAATATGCCTGATGAGAAAAGAGTGGAGGATCTTAGTGAGAACTTCAACAAAGAGATAAAAATATAAAAAGAACTAGTCAGAGATGTACTCAATGACTAAAATAAAAAATATACTACAGGGATTGAACAGCACATTTGAGAAGGTAGACGAATGGATCAACGACTGGGAAGACAGGGTAATGGAAAGCAACCACGCTGAACAGGAGAGAGAAAACGGGAACTCAGCAACACCACAAGTGTAATAACAGTCATATTACAGAGATCCCAGAAAGAGAAGAGAAAAGGGGGCAGAAAATTTATTTGAAGAAATAACAGCTGAAAACCTTCTAAACCTGAGGCAGGAAATACATATCTAGATCCAGGAGACACAGAGAGCCACCAACAAAATCAACCCAAAAGAGTCCACACTAAAACACATAATACTTAAAATGGAAAGAAGAGTGATAGAGAACTTTTAAAGCAGTAAGAGAAAAGAGAGCAGTCACACACAAGGGAAATCCCATAAGGCTATCATCTGATTTCTAAGCAGAAACACTGCAGGCCAGAAGGGAGTGGCATGATATATTCAAAGTGCTGAAAAGAAAAAACCTGCAACCAAGAATACTCTAAACAGCATGGCTATCATTCGGAACAGAAGGAGCGATAAAAGTTTCCCAAACAAGAGAAAAAGAGTTCACCACCATTAAGTCAGGCTTAACAACTGTAAATACTTTTGTACCCAACATGAGAGCAACTACATACATAAAACAACTATTAACAGACAAGGAAGAAGCTGACAGTAGTACAATAGTAGAGGACTTTACACCCCCCCACTTATATCAACGGATATAATATTCAAAACATTCCATGAAAAACAGAATATACATTCTTTACAGGGGCACATGGAACATTCTCCAGAATAGATCACATGATAGGCTACAAAACAAGTCTCAATAAATTTGAAATGACTGAAATCATATCATGCATCTTTCCCCACCACAACACTGAAACTAGAAATTAAGTATAAAAAGAAATCTGGAAAGAATACAAATACATGGAAGCTAAATAAAATGCTACTGAACAATGAATGAATACGTCAACCAAGAAATCAAAGAGGAAATAAAAATACATGGAGACAAATCAAAATGAAAACACAATAGTCAAAAATCTTGGGATTCCTCAAAACCTGTACTAAGAGAAAGGATTATAGCAATACAGGCCCATCTCAAGAAGCAAGAAAAATCTCAAATAACCTAAACTTACACCTAAAGAAGCTAAAAAAACCCCAAAAACCCAAAAGCCAAGAGAAAGAGGGAAAGAATGAAAAGTAGAGCAAAAATAAATAAAACAGGGACCAAAAAACAAACAAACAAACAAAAAAACCCCACCCAAAACCCAAAAACAATGAAACCAGGAGCTGGTTCTTTGAAAAGGTCAACCAAATTGATAAACCTTCACTCAGACTCATCAAAGAAAGAAGACAAAATTAGAAATGGAGGAGAAATAACAACTGACACCATAGAAACATAAGGATTATAAGAGAATATTAGGAAAAATTATATGCCAACAATTTGGACAACCTACAAGAAATGAATAAATTCCTAGACACATAACCTTCCAAAACTGAATCCAGAAGAAATAGAAAATTTGAATAGACTACTGATTCAATGTCATTGCTAGTAATCAATCAAAAAACTCCCTTTGCTCATTTCTTGTTTTTTAAAGATTTAGTTGAGAGAGCAAGCGAGCATGAGAGAAAGCAGGGGAGGGGTAGAGGGGGGAGGAAGAGAATCTCAAGCAGATTCCCCAGAGTGTTGAGCCTGATGCAGGGCTCGATCTCACTATTCTGAGACCATGACCTGAGCCGAAACCAAGAGTTGGAAGCTTAAACGACTGAGCCACCTAGGCGCCCCTTTGCTTGTTTGTTTCTTAAATTCCACATGAGTGAAATCATGTTATTTATCTTTATTTCACTTAGGATAATACTCTCTAGCTCCATCCATGTCATTGCAAATATCAAGATTTCACTTTTTTATGACTAATCATCTTTATCAATTCATCAGTTGATGGACATTTGGGCTGTTTCCATAATTTAACTACTGTAGATAAGGCTGCTATAAACGCTGAGATGCATGTGTCACTTTGAATTAGTATTTTTGTATTCTTTTAGGTAAATACTTAGTAGTGCACTTGTTGGAAAAAATATGTATGTACACACACAGATACACATTCACACATATATACACACACACACAGAAATCTGTTGCATTTCTATACATTTTAGAAGTAGCAGAAAGAGAAATTGAGAAAACAAAATCCCATTTACAATTGCATCAAAAAGAATAAAATACCTGGGAATATACTTAACCAAGGAGGTGAAAGACAACCTAACTCTGAAAACTATAAAATACTGATTAAAGAATTGAAGATACCACAAACAAATGGAAAGATATGTGATACTCACGGACTGGGAGAACCAATATTGTTAAAAATGTCCATACTACCCAAAGCAATCTACAGATTTAATGCAATTCCTATCAAAACACCAACAGCATTTTTCATAGAACTAGAACAAATAATCCTAAACTTCATATGGAACCACAAAAGACCCTGAATAGCCAAAACAATCTTGAGAAAGAAGAACAAAGCTGGAAATATCACAATCCCAGATTTTAAGATACATTACAAAGCTGTAGTAATCAAAACAGTATGGCACCGGCACAAAAACAGACACACTGATCAATGGAACAGAATAGAGAGTCCAGAAATAAACCCACACTTTTATGGTCAATTAATCTACAACAAAGGCAACATTATGTAATGGGAGAAAGACAGTCTTAAATAGTGACAATTACATGCAAAAGTAATGAAACTGCACCACTTTCTTACACCATACACAGAATAAACTCAAAATGGATTAAAGATCTCAATGTGAGACTTGAAACCATAAAACTCTTAGAAGAAAACAGGCAGTAATCTCTTTGACCTCAGCTGTAGAAACATTTTTCTAGATACCCTTTGGCAAGGGAAACAAAAGCAATATTAAACTATTGGACTATATCAAAACAAAAAGGTTTTTCGTACAGTGAATAAAACTATCAACAAAACAAAAAGACTACAAACCAAAAAGGCAGCCTACTAAATGGGAGAAGATACTTGCAAATGGTATTTCTGATAAGGGGTTAATACCCAATATATAAAAAGAACTTCTGTAACTTAACATCAACCCCTTCTACCCCAATAATCAAATTTAAAAAATGGGCAGAAGATATGAACATTTTCTCTGAAGAAGACAAAAGGATGGGTCAAAAGACACATGAAAAGATGCTCAACATCACTAATCATCAGGGAAATGCAAATCAAAACCACAATGAAATATCACCTTGTACCTGTCAGAATGGCTAAAATCAAAAACCGAAGAAATAACAAATTTGGTGAGGATGTGGAGAAAAAGGAACCCTTGTGCACTACTGATGAGAATGCAAGCTGGTTCGGCCATGGTGGAAAACAGTATGGAGTTTCCTCAGAAAATAAAAAAAAAGAATTAGCATATAGCAATTCCACTATTGGGTATTTAACCAAAGAAAACAAAAACACTAATTTGAAAAGAAATATGTACCCCTATGCTCATTGCAGTATTTATAATAGCTAAGATATGGAAGCAACCCAAGTGTTTACTGATAGATGAATGGATAAAGAGAATGTGGCATATGTGTGTGTACACACACACACAGACTGGATTACTTAGCAGCAAATAAGAATTAAATCTTGCCATTTGCAGCAACATGGATGGATCTTGAGGGCATAATAATAAGCAACATGAGAAAGGTAAAGACAAATATTTTATGATTTCACTCATGTGGAATTTAAGAAACAGAACTATGAACAAGGAGGAAAAAAAGAGACAAAGTGACTTTTAAATATAGAGAACTAGTGACTGCCAGAGTAAAGGTAGGTGGGAGGGATGGGTGAAATAGGTGAAGGGGATTAAGAGTACACCTTAAGGTGATGAGCAGCAAATAATGTACAGAATTATTAAATTATAGACCCCAAACTAATATAACGTTTGTTAATTACACTTGATTTTTTAAACAAAGAATGTTTACTGATAATGAACAAAGTCTAGGATATATTACATTAAAAGAAAAAGGTAAGTAAAAAATAGCATATATGACATTTATTCTACATCCTTAATTTGTATTTTTAAATACAGAAAAAAGATCTAAAAGATACTGAACTTAATAGTGGTTACCCTTCGGGAGGGCCATTCAACTGCTGTTACCTGGGGCACAAAATATTAATGGACTGGGAAAAAAATATTTTATCAACCAATTGTGACATAATGTCCTGTTTACCAGCCACAGGAGTTAATACTTAAGAAGAACAGACCAGACTACTTTACTTAAAAAATATCTTACCTTGTGAAAAACTTAAAAAATCCAGAAAAGAATAAAGTAGAAAATAAAACAAAAAAATACTGAGAGCAGGAGTTTTGTTTAAAGGGTAACTGCTGCAGAATTAGTTGGCAATAAAAATATTTTTTAATACTTTGCTAGAAGTGAGGAACTAGAAATGGCTATAGTAGAATGACCACCCTACTACTACATAAGTGTCACCATATCTTTTTCCAGACCTATGACAGATATCACCCATCAATCATGGAATTCTTTCGTGCTGGACACTGTCTCACAATTCTCAACTCAAATACTCTAGTTTAATACATCCTGAAGTTTTAAGTATTTAAGAATCAACTGAGATCTTTGTTAATATGCAGAATCTGATTTAGTATGTTTGGAGTGGGGCTCAAGATTACTCATTTCTAACACGTTCCCAGATGCTGCTGATGGTACTGGTCTGCAAATCACACTAAAACTGATTGGATGGAGTCAGTTCACGAAGTAAAACATTGTAAGAATGTTGACAAAACTGACTCCATCTTTGATCCTCCGTCTTGTTCACATTTGCTGAATCACCCCTCTTCGGGCTACATGTTGCAGACTCATTGAAGATTAATATACATATCATAGAAATGCCCTCCCAGACTGGGATGGGGGAAAGCTTGTTTTGGCCTTCCATAAATCTGTTAAGAGATAATATAGTCTTTCCCCTTCCTGATGCACAGGTGGCGCCATATGATCTAATTAAAGGTTAGCTGTCAATTAGGTGTATGTATGCATGCCCTCTAAGGTGTGTGTGAACCCTCTAAAATAGGAATGTGGCATATAGCAATTCTTAAACTTACTAAAACCTACTCACAGAACTAAAAAATATTTTTTTTTAGAACTTGAACAATCACGCATAGCTTGAGGACAGTTTGAGAAATGCTAGTGAAAACAGTGGAAAATAACCAAGATTTACCAAGGAAGTAATATGATGAAAATATTTTAGAATATGATAGTGATGTGCAAAATGGATTAGAAGAAGCAGACTTTGGGGGCGCCTGGGTGGCTCAGTCGTTAAGCGTCTGCCTTCGGGTCAGGTCATGATCCCAGGGTCCTGGGATCGAGCCCCGCATCGGGCTCCCTGCTTGGCGGGAAGCCTGCTTCTCCCTCTCCCCGTGCTTTTGTTCCCTCTCTCGCTGTCTCTCTGTGTCAAATAAATAAATAAAATCTTTAAAAAAAAAAAAAAAAAAGAAGAAGCAGACTTTGTAGATGTGGTAAGTTATTGATTCAATAAAAATTCATGTTTAGAGGACTTCTGGGAAAATGCGCAGAAGGATCCTGAGCTCACTTTGTCCCACGGACTGAACAAGGTAACAGCCACATCAGAGCAACTACCTCTGAAAACGACCTGAAAACTGGCAGAAGACTTTCCACTGGTTAATTGTAAAGAGAAGGCCACATCCAAAAGGGCAGCAGGGGCAAAGATGCAGTCAGGAACCAAACCCCCAGTGACACTAACCACAAATCAGAGGGACTCCACAATCATGGAGAAGGAAGAGGAGCAGTGCCCACACTAGGCACCTCAGGCTTGGGGAGGAGAGGGGGACCTGCACTGGGAAGTCTGCATAACGTCTGGCTTTCAAAAGCAGAGGAACTTATTTTTTTTACAATAAGCCAGGCTTAGCTGTAGCTACTTTAAACATCAGTGGACTTAGCTCTAGGAGAGGCAGAAGGAGACTGAAACTGAGTCACTGCTCTTGAAGAGACAGCACAACAAACAACCCAGTTGAAATACAATATAAATAGCAGCTTGAAAAAAGCATGGGATCTTTAGGTTTCTCAAAGAAGCCCAACCTCAGCCTAGATAGAAGGCTATTTGCAGGAATTAGCAGAAGCACTCCTCCACCTGTCTTGCTATCACCATGTGCCCTGCTACTGTGTTCTCCTGTGGATTTGCCCCCTCCAACCTACCACACTCCGCAGTCTCCTGCCAAAGAAGACCATGCCATGAAATACCTTGCAAGGAGCCTTGGCAAGGACCAGGCTCACTCTAGAGTGAGTCTTGCCCTGGGAAGAAGGGAAAATAATCACACACACCTGTGCACACTCAGTCCCAGCAGCTGAACCTTATAGCTGGGATTACAAAGAGAGCATCCTGCCAATCAGTGCAACTGCAGACCTAGCAGATGGGCTGAGGGCAGGCATCTAGTTGACTGCTGATACTGCCCAAATACAACAGCTTGCCGGCTATTGTAGTTGTCTCTTTGTTGACTGCAGACTGGCCCCTTGACAGCACACGGACCAAACCCTGCACAGAACAAGCAAAGTCAGCCATTGCGGCCTACTGGACAGAAGGCAAATGAGGCTCAGCCACAATAGTAGGGAGCAAGCAACCCACATCGGAGATAGGCATGAAATTCCTGGCTCTGGAGAACAGGGCACATTGTGCTACAGGGCACCACAGGACCTCTTTTTCATAAGGCCATTACTTTCAAGATCAGTAGACAAAGCTGACTTTCGAAATACAAAGAAACAAATCCAGAGAGTTAAACAAAATGAGGATACAGAGGAATATGTCCCAAACGAAAGAAGAGGGCATAATAAAGAATTTACAGTAGTGGTCATAAAGATACTCACTAGACTTGAGAAAAGAATGGAGAATCTCACTGAGACCTTCAACAAAGAGACAGGAAATATACACAAGAAACAGAGATAAAGAACTCAATAACTGAAAGAAAAAATGCACTACCAGGAATAGCAGATTACAGGACACAGAAGGAAGGATCAGTGATTGGTAAGACCAGGTAATGGAAAGCAACCAAGCTGGATAGTAAAAAGAAAAAAGAATAAAAAAAATTAGAAAAAATTAGAGTAGGTAAAAACTCAGTGACATCATCAAGTATAATAAGATTCATATTATAGAGATTACAAAAGGGGTAGTGACAAAGAAGGGGGCAGAAAATTTATTTGAAGAAATAACAGCTGAAAACCTTCCAAACTTGAGGCAGGAAATACATATCTGGATCCAGGAGACACAGAGAGCCACCAACAAAATCAACCCAAAAAAGTCCACACTAAGACACATAATACTTATAATAGAAAAAGGAGTGATAAAGAGAGTTTTTAAAGCAGTAAGAGAAAAGAGAGCAGTCACACACAAGGGAAATCCCATAAGGCTATCTGATTCTAAGCAGAAACGCTGAAGGCCAGAAGTGGCATGATATATTCAAAGTGCTGAAAGAAAAAGCCTGCAACCAAGAATACTCTATCCAGCATGGCTATCCCATTCAGAACAGAAGAGGCGATAAAAATTTCCCAAACAAGAGAAAAGAGTTCATCGTTATTAAACTAGCCTTACAAGTAACATTAAAAGGAATTCTTTGAGTGGAAAGAAAAGGAGATAACAAACAAAGAAAATTAGGAAAAAATCTTACAGATAAATACAATAAAAGTAATAGATTAATCACTTACAAAACCAGTATGGAGATTAAAACACAAAAGCAATAATATCAATTTTATCTGTAAAAATCAGCAGAGAGAATCAGAAAATAAAAGGATGTGAAGTATGACATCATATACATAAAATGTGGGGGCGGGTATAAACTTAGTGCTTCTAGAATGGATTCAAACATAGGAGACCATCAATTTCATATAGATTGCTATACACATTAAGATATTATTTATGAACCTAATGGTAACCATAAATCAAACACATATAATAGATATGCTTGGATTTCTCTTTTTTTGCATATCACTAAAGAAAGCCAAAAATGGCAAGAGAGCAAGAGAAGGAACAGAGAAGAACTACAAAAACAATCATATAACAAGTAACAAAATGGTAATAAGTACCTGCCAAACAATTACTTTGAATGTAAATGAACTAAATGCTCCAATCAAATCAGTAGGGAGTGAATGAATGGATTAAAAAGCAAGACCCACCTATATACTGCCTGAATAGACTTGCTTCAGATCTAAAGACACACGCATATTGAAAATGAAGGGATGGAAAACAATTACCATGCAAATGGAAGTGAAAAGAAAGCTAGGGTAGCAATACTTGTATCAGACCAAAAAGACTTAATGACTGTAAAGAGACACAGAAGGACACTATATAACAATAAAGGGAACAATCTGACAAGAGGATGTAACAATTGTAAATACTTTGGCACTGAACACAGGAGCACCTATATACATAAAACAACTATTAACAGACAAGGAAGTTGACAGTAGTACAATAGTAGAGGACTTTAACACCCACTTACATCAATGGATAGATCATCCAGAAAAAAAAAAAATAAGGAAACACTGTTTTTGAATGACACACTGGGACGGATGGACCTAACCTACATTCAAAACATTCCATAAAAACAGAATATATTCTTTTCAGGTGCACATGGAACTTTCTACAGAACAGATATTAGGTCACAAAACAAGTCTCAATAAATTCAAAATGACTTATATATTTTTAAAAAAATTTTATTATGTTAGTCACCATACATCACCAGTTCTCGATGCTGTGATCCACGATTCACTGTTTTCACACAACACCCAGTGCTCCATGCAGTATGTGCCCTCCTTCATACCCAACACCGGGCTAACCCATCCCCCCACCCCCCTCCCCTCTAAAACCCTCAGTTTGTTTCAAGAGTCCGTAGTCTCTCATGGTTCATCTCTCCTTCCAATTTCCCCCCTTCATTTTTCCCTTCTTTCTCCTAATGTCCTCCATGCTATTCCTTATGCTCCACAAAAAAGTGAAACCGTATAATTGACTTTCTCTGCTTGACTTATTTCACTTAGCATAATCTCCTCCAGTCCCATCCATGTTGATGTAAAAGTTGGGTATTCATCCTTTCTGATGGCTGAGAAATATTCCATTGTATATATGGACCACGTCTTCTTTATCCATTCATCCGCTGAAGGGCATCTCAGCTCTTTCCACAGTTTGGCTATTGCGGACATTCCTGCTATGAACATTGGGGTGCATATGGTCCTTCTTTTCACTACATCTGTGTCTTTGGGGTAAATACCCAGTAGTGCAATTGCTGGGTCACAGGGTAGCTCTATTTTTAATTTTCTGAGGCGCCTCCACACTGTTTTCCAAAGTGGCTGTACCAACTTGAATTCCCACCAACAGTGTAAGAGGGTTCCCCTTTCTCCACAACCTCTCCATTTGTTGTTTCTTGCCTTGTCCGTTTTTGCCATCTAACTGGTGTAAGGTGGTATCTCAGCATGGTTTTGATTTGAATTTCCCTAATGGCTAATGATGATGACATTTTTTCATGTGTCTGTTAGCCATTTGTATGTCTTCTTGGGTAAGTGTCTGTTCATATCTTCTGCCCATTTTTTGGGTATTGAGAAGTTCTTTATAAATCTCGGATACCAGCCCTTTATCTGTAGTGTCATTTGCAAATATCCTCTCTCATTCTGTGGGTTGCCTCTTTGTTTTGTTGACTGTCTCCTTTGTTGTGCAGAAGATTTTTATCTTGATGAAATCCCAAAAGTTCATTTTTGCTTTTGTTTCACTAGCCTTTGGAGATGTATCTTGAAAGAAGTTGCTGTGGCCAATGTCAAAGAGGTTACTACCTATGTTCTCCTCTAGGATTTTGATGGATTCCTGTCTCAGATTGAGGTCTTTCATCCATTTTGAGTTTATATTTGTGTATGGTGTTAGAGAATGGTCGAGTTTCATTCTTCTGCATGTGGCTGTCCAATTTTCCCAGCACCATTTACTGAAGAGACTACCTTTTTTCCATTGCATATTTTTTCCCGCTTTATCAAAGATTATTTGACCATACAGTTGAGGGTCCATATCTGGGCTCTCTATTCTGTTCCATTGGTCTGTATGTCTGTTTTTGTGCCAGTACCATGCTGTCTTGGTGATCACTGCTTTGTAATATAGCTTGAAATCGGCCAACGAGATATCCCCAGCTTTGTTTTTCATTTTCAACATTTCCTTGGCGATTCGGGGTCTTTTCTGATTCCATACAAATTTTAGGATTGTTTGTTCCAGCACTTTGAAAAATGTCATTGGAATTTTGATTGGGATGGCACTGAAGGTATAGATTGCTCTGGGTAGCACAGACATTTTAACAATGTTTATTCTTCCAATCCATGAGCATGGAATGTTTTCCATCTTTTTGTGTCTTCCTCAATTTCTTTCATGAGTGTTCTCTAGTTCCTAGAGTATAGATCCTTTACCTCTTTGGTTAGGTTTATTCCGAGGTATCTTATGGTTTTTGGTGCTATTGTAAATGGAATCGTTTCTCTAATTTCTCTTTCTACAGTTGTATTATTAGTGTATAAGAAATCAACTGATTTCTATACATTGATGTTGTATCCTGCCACATTACTGAATTGCTGCATGAGTTCTAGTAATTTGGGGGTGGAGTCTTTTGGGTTTTCCACATAAAGTATCATGTCATCTGCGAAAAGAGAGAGTTTGACTTCTTTGCCAATTTGAATACCTTTTATTTCTTTTTGTTGTCTGATTGCTGTTGCTAGGACTTCTAGTACTATGTTGAACAATAGTGGTGAGAGTGGGCATCCTCGACGTGTTCCTGATCTTAAGGGAAAGGCTCTCAGCTTTTCCCCATTAAGGATGATATTCGCTGTGGGTTTTTCATGGATGGATTTTATGAACTTGAGGAATGTTCTCTCTACCCCTATACTCTGAAGAGTTTTAATCAGGAAAGGATGCTGTATTTTGCCAAATGCTTTTTCTGCATCAATTGAGAGGACCATATGGTTCTTCTCTCTCCTCTTATTAATGTGTTCTATTACACTGATTGATTTGCAAATGCTAAACCACCTTTACATCCTGGGGATAAATCCCACTTTTAATGTATTGTTGGATCCTATTAGCTAGGATTTTGTTGAGGATTTTGGAATCCATATTCATCAGGGGTATTGGTCTGAAATTCTTTTTGATGGGGTCTTTGCCTGGTTTGGGGATTAAGGTAATGCTGGCCTCATAGAATGAGTTTGGAAGTTTTCCTTCTGTTTCTATTTTTTGAAACAGCTTCAGGAGAATAGGTATTATTTCTTCTTTGAATGTTCAGTAGAATTCCCCAGGGAATCCATCAGGCCCTGGACTCTTGTTTTTTGATCACTGCTTCAATCTTGTTACTGGTTATTGGCCTATTCAGGTTGTCAATTTCTTCCTGTTTCAGTCTTGGGAGTTTATAGGTTTCCAGGAAGGCCTCCATTTCATCCAGATTGCTCAGTTTATTGGCATATATTTGTTGATAATAATTTGGAATAATTGTTTCTATTTCCTTGGTGTTAGTCATGATCTCTCCCCTTTCATTCATAATTTTATTAATTTGGGTCCTTTCTCGTTTCTTTTGGATAAGTCTGGCCAGTGTTTATCAATCTTATCAATTCTTTCAAGGAACCAGCTCCTAGTTTCATTGATCTGATCTACTGTATTTCTGGTTTCTAATTCATTGATTTCTGCTCTAATTTTAATTATTTCTCTTCTAATGCGTGGCTTAGGCATCATTTTTTGCTTTTTCTCTAGTTCTTTTAAGGTGCAGAGTTAGTTGGTGAATTTGGGATTTTTCTATTTTTTTGAGTGAGGCTTGGATGGCTATGTATTTCCCCCTTAGGACCACCTTTGCAGTATCCCATACTATCCCGGTTTTGGACTGATGTGTTTTTGTTCTCATTGGTTTCCATGAATTGTTTTAAGTTCTTCTTCGATTTCCTGGTTGACCCAAACATTCTTGAGCAGAGTGGTCTTTAGCTTCCAAGTGTTTGAATTTCTGCCAATTTTTTCCCTGTGATTGAGTTCCAGTTTTAAAGCATTATGGTCTGAGAATATGTAGGGAATAATCTCAATCTTTTGGTATTGGTTGAGACCTGATTTGTGACCCAGTATGTGGTCTATTTTGGAGAAAGTTCCATGTGTGCTCAAGAAGAATGAGTGTTCTGTTGTTTTAGGGTGGAATGCTCTGTATATATCTATGAGGTCCATCTGGTCCAGTGTGTCATTCAAAGCTCTTAATTCTTTGTTGATTTTCTGCTTAGATGATCTGTCTATTGCTAACAGTGGAGTATTGAGGTCTCTTACAATTAAATACTGTTATCAATATGACTCTTTATTTTGGTTAACAGTTGGCTTATGTAGATAGCTGCTCCCACATTGGGCACGTAAATATTTACAACTGTTAGATCTTCTTGTTGGATAGAGCCTTTAAGAATGATATAGTGTCCTCTGTGTCTAACTACAGTCTTTAGTTTAAAGCCTAATTTGTCTTGATATAAGAATTGCTAGCCCAGCTTTCTTTCGAGGTCCGTTATCATGGAAGATGGATCTCCATCCCCTCATTTTCAGTTTGGATGTATCTTTAGGTTCAAAATGCATCTCTTGTAGGCAGCATATGGATGGGTCCTGTCTTTTTATCCAATCTGCAACCCTGTGCTGTTTTATGGAAGCATTAGGCCATTCACATTGAGTGATTATTGAAAGATATGAATTTATTGTCATCATGTTGCCTGTGAAGACCTTGTTTTTATAGATTGTCCCTGTAAATTTCTATTCTATATCACTCTTGGGGTCTTTCTCCTTTTACAGAACCCCCCTTAATAATTCTTGCAGAGCCAACTTAGTGGTCACATATTCTTTCAGTTTCTGCTGGTTTTGGAAGCTCTGCATCTCTCCATCCATTCTAAATGGCAGCCTTGCCGGATAAAGTATTCTTGGCTGCATGTTTTTCTCGTTTAGTACCCTGAATAGGTCTTGCCAGGCCTTTCTGGCTTGCCAGGTCTCTGTGGATAGGTCTGATGTTATTCTGATGTTCCTCCCTCTGTACATAAGGAATCTCTCCCCTCTAACTGCCCTGAAGACGGTTTCCTTGGTTCTATGATTTGCAAGTTTTACTATTACATGCCAGGGTGTTGGCCTGTTTTTCTTGATCTTGGGAGGTGTCCTCTCTGCCTCTAGGACAAGAATGTTTGTTTCATTTCCCAGATGTGGGAAGTTCTCAGCTACAATTTGCTCAAATATATCTTCTAGTCCTCTCTCTCTCCACCCCCTCAGAGATTCCAATAATTCTGACATTGGAACGTTTCACGGTGTCACTTATTTCTCTGATTATATTTTCATGGATTCTGAGTTGTTTTTCCCTGGCCTCCTCTTTTTCCTTTTTGTCTATTAATTGGTCTTCTAGGTCACAAATTCGTTCTCTGCCTCACTTACCCTAGCTGTTAGATTATCTAGATTGGATTGGATCTCATTGATAGCATTTTTAAGTTCTGCCAGTTCAGCTTTCATTTCTGCCCTTAGAGATTCTATGTTGCCATTAATTGATTTCTCCATTCTAGCTACTGTCTTCACAATTGCTAGCCTGAATACCATCTCTGACATCTTGGTTATATCTGAATCCATTTGTAAATCTGTGGCATAAGTCATAGTCTCTGACTCTTTCCTACTTTGGGGGTTCCTCTTCCTAGTCATTCTGTTGAGGGTTGGTTGAGGGAATGTATGGAGTCCAAATTACTGACCACAACCCAAGCATGATGCACCTGTTTTATAGGGACCTTAGGGTTGCTGACCTCTTGTTTTCCCAGCCTGTCTTCTGGGGGAGGGGCGTGCTGTGCTATTACTCAAACAACCCTGTTTGGGCAGAGTTGCCCTGCCCCCTGTGGCGGGGGATGGGCTCAGTGACAACCGGTTTTTTGGGGCTTTTGTTCTCTGGCTGCTCTCCCTGGCGGCTTTCCGCATCCCTTCCGAGAGTCAGAGCAGAAGATAGTTTCCAACCCTCTGCCTCAGAGCAGAGAGATCACAGTCTGTTCTTCAGTGAGCTCTCCAGGCCACACTATCTCCGTTTCTGTCTGTGCTGCTATAAACTGTAGGGTCCTGGGTTGTGCGCCCCTCAGCAGTGCTTCTAGTCCTTGCCTCCAGGTCGGGGCACGTCTCTGCCCTTTGTGCTTCTAAAACCGCCAGCTGCCCCAGTACACACGCACGGCTCCACTGCTCCGGTTTCAGTCTGGGGGGCTGCCCTAAAGTCCTTTCCCCGTTGCTACTGATCTGCGAGTCTGTGCCCTGTCCCCAGCGTGGGAGGCTATCGCTCACTGGCGATGTAGGATCCCAACAGCTCGGCTTCCTCTCCCTTCCGTTTATCCTCTAATATCTGCCCGCAGAATCATGGCTCCCTGCTTTGTACCTCAAAACCAACCGTCTCTGATATTCTGTTCGTAGAGATCCAGATCCATCTCCTTATATCTCAGACTGATTTCGTGGGTGTTCAGAGTGGTCTGGCAGATATCCAGCTCAATTCTGGGGACCAGTTGGAATAGGGTCCCCTACTCCTCCGCCATCTTTTTCCCCCTCCCTCATGTATCTTTTCTGACTACAAAAGTGTAAAACTGGAAATGAATTACAGGAAGGTATCTGGAAAGAACACAGTCAGGCTAAATAATGTGTTACTATAACACTGAATGCACCTACCAAGATATCAAAGAAGAAATAAAAAATACATGAAGACAAAAATGAGAACACAATGGTCTAGAATCTTTGGAACGTGGCAATAGCTCATGTAAGAGTGAAGTTTACAGCAATACAGGTATACCTCAAGAAGCAAGAAAAATCTCTAATAAATGACCTAAACTTATATCTAAAGGAGCTAGAAAAAAAATGTGCGAAGCCAAGAGAAAAAAAGGAAATAATGAAGATGAGAGAATAAATAAAATGGAGACCAAAAAAAGAGACAACACCCTCCCCCCCACCCCGGTTCAAAGGAATCACGACCCAGTTCTTTGAAAAGATCAACAAAAATTGATGAACCTTTAGCCTGACTCACCAAGGAGAGAAAACTCAAGTAAATATAATATTATGTAAAATTATATGCCAAAAGAATGGAGAACATAGCGGGAATGAATAAATTCCTAGAAACATATAACTTTCCAAAACTGAATCATGAACAGGAAATTTAAACAGACCAGTTACTAGCAATGACACTGAATCAGTACTCTAAACGTTCCTAACAAACTAAAGCCTAGGATCAGATGTCTTCACAGGTGAATTCTACCAAACATATGAAGAATTAATACCTATTGTTCTTGAAACTTCGAAAATAAAGAAGATGAAAGAAGCTTACAAATTCATTCCATCAGGCCAGCAATAGCCTGATACCAAAAGCAGATGAAGATACTACAAAAAAAAAAGTATGCGCCAATATCTAATGACAATAGATGGAAAGATCCTGAACAAAGTATTATCAAAACAAACACAAATATACATTAAGAAAATCTTTCACTGGGCGCCTGGGTGGCTCACTTGGTTAAGCATCTAACTCAATTTCAGCTCAGGTCATGATCTCAGGATTATGAGATCAAGCCCTGCGTCTGGCTCAGCATTGAACATGGATCCTGCTTAAGATTCTCCCTTGGGGTACCTGGGTGACTCTGGTAGTTAAGTGTCTGCCTTCGGCTCAGGTCATGTTCTCGGGGTCCTGGGATCAAGTCCTGCACTGGGCTTCCTGCTCAGCAGGGAGTCTGCTTCTCCCTCTTCCTCTGTCTCTCCCCCTACATCCCACTGTTCATGTGTTCTCTAATAAATAAAATCTTAAAAAAAAATTATTTCTCTCCCTCTCCTACCCCTGCTTGCATGCTCTCTCTAGCAAATAAATAAACCAAAAAAAAAAAAAAATCATACACAATGATCAAGTGTGATTTATTCCAGGTACACAAGCATGGTTCAGTATATGTAAATCAAAGTGATACATCACATTAAGAGAAAGGACAAAAACCATATGATCATCTGAACAGATGCAAAAAAGTATTTGAAAGAGTGCAACATTTTTCATAATGAAAACTCTCAATCTACTAGGTTCAGAGGGAACATATCTAAACATAAAGGGTATTTGTGAAAAATCTACAGCTAACTTCATTCTCAATGGTGAAAAACAGAGCTTTCCCTCTAAAATCAAGAATAGAATGAGGATGTCCACTCTCCACAGTTCTCTTCAACATTATACTGGAAGACCTAGCCAGGGCAATCAGACAAGAAAAAGAAATAAAAAGTATCCATACTAGTAAAGAAAATGTAAGATTTCCACTATTTGCAGCTGACATCATACAATATACAGAAAACCCTAAACACTCTACCAAAAAGTATTAAAACTGATAATTCAGTAAAGCTGCAGAACAGAGAAATATAGGGAAATCTGTTGCATTTTTGTACACTAATAATGAAGTAACAGAAAGAGAAATTAAGAAAACAATCCCATTTACAATCGTACCAAAAAGAATAAAGTATCTAGGAATAAGCTCAACCAAGGAGGTGAAAGATCTGTACTCTGAAAACTATAAACACTGTTGAAAGAAACTGAGGATACCGCAAATAAACGGAAAGATACATGATATGCATGAACTGGCAGAGCCAATATTGTAGAAATTTAAATTTCTCTATTACCCAAAGCAATCCAGAGATTTAATGCAATCCTCGTTATCAAACTACTAATAGAATTTTTCACAGAACTAAAAGAAATAATCCTAAAATGTGTACAGAACTAAAAAGAAACTGAACAGAAAAAGCAATCTTCAGAAAGAAGTACAAAGCTTTAGGAAGCAAAATCTCAGAATTCGAGATATGCTACAAAGCTGTGGTAATCAAGACAGTACGGCAGTGGCAACAACAACAAAAACAGACATAGATCAGTGCAACGGAGTAGAGAGCACAGAATTAAACCAACACTTACTTGGTCAATTAACCTATGACAAAGCAGGAAGAATATACAATGGGGAGGGGCACATGGGTGGCTCAGTCAATTAAACGACTGCCTTGGGCTCGGGACCTAATCCCAGGGTCCTGGGATTAAGCCCCACATCAGGCTGTTGGATCAGCTGGGAGTATGAACTTCCCTTGCCCTCTGCCCCCAACTTGTGCTCTCTCTCACTCTCATTCTCTCTCTCAAATAAATAAATAAAATCTTTTTTTTTTTTTTTTTTCACAAAGACTATACAATGGGGAAAAGACAGTATCTTCAAGAAAGAGTGCTGTAAAACTGGACACCCACATGCAAAAAAAATGAAACTGGACCACTTACTTACACCATTCCCAGATACAAACTCTAAATGGTTTAAAAACATAAACATGACACCTGAAATCACGAAACTCCCAGAAGAAAACATACGCAGTAATCTATCAGTTGTAGAAACATCTTTCTAGATATGTGTCCTAAGGCAAGGGAAACAAAAGCAAAACTGAACTATTGCTACTACACAAAAATAAAGTTTTCAAAGAGAAACAAACCATTAACAAAGGAAAAAGACAACCTACTGAATGGGAGAAGATATCTGCAAGTGATATATCCAATAAAAGATTAATATCCAAAACATATAAAGAACTTATACAATGTCAACACCAAAAAAATTTCAAATGAATCCAATTAAAACTGGACAAAGGACATGAATAGACATTTTTCCAGAAACATACATAGATGGAAACAGACACATGAAAAAATGATCAACATCACTAGTCACAGGGGAAAGTAAAATGAAAACCACAGTGGGATATCATATAACCTGTCAGATTGGGTAAAATCAGAAACACAAGAAATAACAAGTGTTGGCAAGAATGTGGAGGAAAAGGAAACTTCCTGCACTACTGGTGGGAATGCAAACTGCTGTAGCCACTGTGGAAAACACTATAGATGTTCCTCAAAAAGTAAAAAATAGAATTACCGAATGGTCCAGTATTTCTACTACTGTGTAGTTAACCCCCCAAAAAAACACCCCAAAGCCTAATTCGAAAAGATATAGACACCCTTCTGCTTATTGCAACATTATTTATAATAGCCAAGATATGGAAGCAACCCAAGTGTCCATTCATAGATGAATGGATAAAAGAAGGTGTGGTGTATATATACAATGGAGTATCACTCAGCCCTAAAAAAGAATGAGATCTCACCCTCTGCAACAACATGGATTGACCTAGAGGGTATAATCCTAAGTGAAATAAGTCAGTCAGAGAAAGACAACTACCATATGACTTCACTCAGGTGTGATTTTAAGAAACAACACAAATGAACAAAAACCCCCCTCAGACTTGTAAGTACAAAGAACTAGCAGTTGCCAGAGGGGAAGCTGTTGGGCCATTGGGTGAAAGAGATAAAGGGCTTAAGGGTACACTTATCTTGAGGAGCACTGAGAAATACAGAGAACTGATGAATGATCATAGTGTACATTTGACACTAGAAGAACACTGTATGTTAATTATACTTGAGTAAAAAAAAAATAAAAGAACAAAGTTATTTTAAACAGTATGAATTCCGTATCTAATGTCACACAATCTTAACGTAAATGACCAGAGACTGAAGCCGATCAAACAGAGTTAAATCATTGGTATGGTCAAAAGGAAGACTCTGTTTTGGCACTGAGGAAACAAGCTGGGAGAGAGACAGGGAAATTGGTTTTTTGTTTTGTTTTGTTTTCAGTAACTAAGTTATAGTAATAAGATTTGTCCTATATTAAGCCCGGGTGAGTTAAAATACCTTTGCAGAGTCAACTAGTCACTCATGGGGAATAAATTAACTCTCCTGGGACACTGGGGTATGAATTAGCGACCTGGAAGAGGCAATTAATCTCAAATGGATGAGCACTTGGCTTTTAGAATGCTCTCTATTCATAGTTCCCTTGCGATCAAACATAGGTCAACATGCAATGTATGTTGTTTTATGCACCTAAGCCCAAAGCTCTACACTGATTCAAGACAAAGTCTCCACGTGGCAAAAGCTGTTCCAGCATATAGAAGAAAACCGGGATGCTGTTCAAAGAGTCCACAATGGAGATACAGCACATATTAAAATTGAGACTACCAAAAGCTTTACAGTCATACAATATGAAATATGGAAAAAATTAAAAAATGAACTGATTGTGGATTTTTTCATATTTCTCTGCAGTATTTGGGACAAGGCATTGATGATCCAAAGTATCTATGAATCATAAAAGAAAAAATTTAAATTTGTAATTATTTTATTATTAAGAATTTATATTCTAATTCTTTGAAAAGTAAGGTTATGTGGGAATAGACACATTCATTAAACTTTCAGGTCATAGTACATAACAGAACCTTACATTAAAAAGAATTTATAGCCTTGCAGGTAAGAAAAGATAAAGGCACAGAGATACTGATGCATCTTGGGTCTCTGAAATCATCTAGTCCTACCCTTTTATTTTTTTTAGATGAGAAAACTCAAGTCTTTAGAGTCTGAAGTGATTTGACCAAGGTCAGACTAAAATACCCATTTGCTGGGTCTTTGTCTGTTGAACTATTTCTCTAATTGGCAATTTCTGATAACTCAGCCAGGTGGTTTGGAAATTAACATTTTTTTCTATAAAAAAGAATTTTCAAGTACAAGATGAGCTTTTATAAAATTAGTTTTCCTGGGCGCCTGGGTGGCTCAGTCGTTAAGCGTCTGCCTTTGGCTCAGGTCATGATCCCAGGGTCCTGGGATCGAGTCCCCCATCGGGCTCCCTGCTCGGCAGGAAGCCTGCTTCTCGCTCTCCCACTCCACCTGCTTGTGTTCCTGCTCTCGCTCTCTCTCTCTGTCAAATAAATAAATCTTTAAAAAAAAAATTAGTTTTCCTTACATGATCATCTATTTTTAATGCAATCTTAGTTAGGAACCCTCCCCCTTCTCAGAGAGGAAACTATAAGTTGTTCACAATACCCGTACTTCATTTGAGCAGCTCTGCTTCATTTATCATATCAGTGATGATAGAAATGGTAAGTTCTGACTAACGGTGGTGCTAGAAGTAACAGAGAAAGAAAGGCCAATACTGTTGATGTTCATAAAACACTGGATTTGCTCAATAATGTTTAGGCTTTATAATTTTACAAGTAGGGCTATAAGAAAGCACCTTTACTGTTGAAATTCCTTACTCAACAATAATTTATGATCTGAGAACTCCTGGTTTTTCTATCGACATTTCTTTTAGAGCATGCAAGATCTCTTAGGAATGCAACTATCACATTATACCAAAAGGGACAACTGAGATCTTGAGGGCTATTAATTTGATCTTGACCAGTAATTTCAAGCATTCTGTTATACACGGTGAGATACATTTATCAAAACAGGTCACAGCATGTCCTTTGCTAGTTACAATCATCACTTGCTATCACTATATAAATACAAAAATCATCCAATAGTTTTAAAATTTTGTAATTCAGTTTTAAAATTTTGTAATTCCCTTTGCTTTTTTATTTTATTTTTAAGATTTTTATTTATTTATTTGACAGAGACACAGTGAGAGAGGGAACACAAACAGGGGGAGCGGGAGAGGGAGAAGCAGGCTCCTGGCTGAGCAGTGAGCCCGATGTGGGGCTTGATCCCAGGACCCTGGGATCATGACCTGAGCCGAAGGCAGACGCTTAATGACTGAGCCACCCAGGCCCCCCTCCTTTGCTTTTTAAATAATCAGCCCCCATATATGTGCACTCTGACTGAATTAATAAAGTTTGAATTTTTATTCTGATGCCTTTTATGTCTGCTC